>NW_026571036.1:4472792-4487792 GCF_026225935.1 Boleophthalmus pectinirostris
CCTCAATCCTGGTCTGGTCCCGGTCTCAGTCCTTGTCTGGTCCCAGTCTCAGTCCCGCTCTCAGTCCCTGTCTGGTCCTGGTTTCGGTCTCGGTCCCGGTCTTGGTCTCAGTCACTTCTCGTCTGGTCCTGGTCTGCTCTTGGCCTCAGTCCTTGTCTGGTCTCTTATCCTACTCCTACTTATTTAGAATGTTATTATAAAAATGTTCTCTCTGTTATTAGATTTTATTGCGTTGACTGAGCTGCTGTGTCCAAATCATTTCCATTTTTTATTATTAAAATTTGTCTAAGTCTAAGTCTACAATGCGGAACATCCCAAGAAAAGCCGTAACAACTTAACGAAGAAAGCAGATAGTAGAAACGTTCTCCGAGACTCCAAAAAACAAATAATAAAAGTCATTTGGAGTCCTCGTGCAGACCTGACGCGTCCTTGTCCTTCTGGTTTCTTGTAGGACCTGTTTGCTCTGGACATGGAGCCGTACCGCTTCAGTGGAGTGAACATGACGGGCTTCAGGATCCTGAACACGGACAACCCCCAGGTGTCGTCCATCATCGAGAAGTGGTCCATGGAGCGACTGCAGGCCCCGCCCAAACCGGACTCGGGTCTGCTCGACGGCTTCATGACGGTAACTCTCCACCTCTGTACACGCAAATACTGCAGTACTCTGGTCTCCTGCGTGGTAACGAAGGAGAGGAGAGGAGTTGTGTCTTTAGTGAATGGATGAAGAGGTGATGGAAGCACGTAGGGTTGTGAAAATTATCGAAAATTACAAGACGTTGACAGGACAGACATGACTCTTTCCTGAAAATCTTCAACATTTCTCAGGCCAGGGACCCCCTACTATAAAAATGTCAGACAGTTGTGTTTTATATTAAATTGGGTCTAGTGTCGTGTGTAAACAGCTACTCTTTTATTGTACTTTCAACACTACGGGAGTATTTCATCAAAGTCCAGGCTTATGGGTCTGGTCAAGTGGTAACGGAGGGAAACAGGGTCAGATTTTTGACATTCAAATGTCTCTTATTCAGAAACTAGAGGGACTATTGAAATAAGTAAAGTATCAGAATGTAGGAAAGAGTTACACTCCAACAGGGTCAAGTTAAACCTGTGATATTCTTTCAAGTTTTTGACAAAAAATTTAAAAAACTCATGTCGGTAACAGGAGGGAATGAAATATGCAGCACTTTTTGGGCAATAAATCCAAACAGTGATAACTCTTGGTTCTCACTTACATATCCTTAACAAACTGGTTTGAATATTTGCTTCATATAGTTTTCTACCATATGGTACAAGATTAGGTTGAAAAACCTCTTACTTTTTGACTCATGAGATTTTTATTAATAAAGGTCATGGTAACGGAGGGAAAAGTAATGGAGGGGAAAATTGTGCAAACAAGTAGAAGGTGCAGGATTTTACATCATTTGTCGCTTTTTTTCTTCCGAATACTTTAATATTACTTCAAAATGAAAGGAAACAATTTCTATAAAATATGTCAGTCCTTCCAAATTTTTATCCTTTTAAATACATTTTTTGGGAAAAATCATGTACCTTCATCAACAGTTCAAAGATGGAATAACACAAGATATGATGAAATACATCAGTTTATTTACATGATTTGCAGGTCTTTGAAATTTGGGAAATAATTTTTGTTTCGTTTAAAACGTATGTAACTTTAGAACCAAAAATGGAACAGAAAAAAGGTCAACAGTTTCATAAACTAGAGAACATATGTAACTGTTCAATACATTTTTATATCAGATGCATTAACTTGAATTTTTGGCCTTGTTGTTTACTTCTGCTTGACTGGGCCCAGGGAGAGGTTTTTTTTTGTTTTTTTCATCATGGTTGAATCGGTCTTGAGTATATTTCTTTGCAGAGGTGGGGACTTGCGAGTCGTGATTTGGACCCGAGTCAGCCTTGATTCACTATTTTAGGGCTTGAGACTTGACTTGATAAAATAGACAAAGACTTGGGACTCGACTTGGACTTGAAGGGCTTGGACTTCGGCCCTGCGACTTGGGATGACTTGACGCTTCTCGTTTGATGTCCGTTAAATCTGGCTGGTGATGGATTTGGTGTCGAGGCCCGGAGAGGAGAGAGCTGCAATAGTCTAGACAGGAGAAGGTGGAAGACTTTTTCCAGATCAGGGCGAGAGAGGATAGTTTTGATAGTTTTTATTTTGCGGCGGTGGAGAAAATAGAACTGGGAGACTTTTTTTGATGTGATGGTGGAAGGAAGTTGAGGTGAGAGTCAAAAAAAATGAGGTTTCTGGCAGTAGGGCTGATGTCAGGTAGCTTGATTCATCAGCCGGTTTCACTTCGTGGAAACCGTCTGACCTCGCAGCATTAGGATTCGTTCACTCGATAGTAGGCGGGTACTTTTTTTTTTTATTTAACCAATCGCTGCTGTTTGGTCGTGACATAAGTAACGGTGTCATGTGCTGGATCATTTTGAGATGCAACCAGATGCCCTTTTTTAAAAATCTGACTCTTTTTTTACCTCCACATACACGTTTAATCCACGTGCTTATTTTGTAGTTTTCAGCCTCTGTCCTCCTCCGACAATGTGAGAGGAAAGACAATCCTGCGTGTGAGAAGTAAAAAAGTCGTGACTTTGTGTCTGTGTTATTTCCTTAAATTTTAGATCTTTTTTCTCACGGGTTTTGTTTAATATGTAAAAGGTTGGCGTATTTTTTTGCTCTTAAGTGTGTTTTGTTTTTGTTTTTCCTCAGATGTGTCCTCGTGGCTCCAGGCTCGTGTGTGTTTAGTGTTAGAGCTTCATTAGAGCTTTGTTTTAAAATGGCTGCTTTTAAACACCGCGCTGAAAGCCCCGGGACACGCTCTAATGACAGAGAGATTTTTATATTGTTATATTGTTATTGTGTTGTTGTTGTTGTTGTTGTTGTTTTTAAGCTGTTTACAATTACTGGGCGGAGTAAAAAACATTTCTAGGAAAAAAAAAGGGGGGGAAATAATAGAAAAATAAATAAATAATAATAATAATAATAATAATAATAATAATAATAATAATAATAATAATAATAATATAATCTATATAAATATAATTAATTAATTTAATATAAATAGATACATAAATATAAAACACATATATAAATATAAATAAATATAAATACATAAATAAAATAAATTTAAAAATATATAAAAAAAAAAAATAATAATTTAAAAAATAGTAAAAACAATTTAATAAATAAAATAAAATTTAAAATTAAATTAAATTATGCTAGACTGTAATTACTGGTGCTTACGTGTCCAGCTGTCAGGTTGCTAGTTGCTAGTAGTTATTGTGCTCAATAAGTTAAATTTGATTAATTAAATGACTTTTACCATTGTACATGTATAATTTTGATGCCTGATTTTGATCCCTAACAAATGGATAAAGGTTTATGTTTTTATAGGCATCTTAGGCTACGTTCAGACTGCAGGGCTTAACGCTCAATTCCGATTTTTGTGTGAAATCCGATGTTTTTTCGAGGTCGTTCACATTTCCAATTAAATGTGACTTGTATGTGACTCCAGTGTGAACATTAAACAGTCCAAAAGTGTCCCGCATGTGACACTGGAGACACGACGACGTCAACCGCAGCGAGCGTCTCTGTGTTTACGGAAGTTGTCCAAACATGGACGCAGCATCGAGCACCTGGAGATTTTAAAGTTCCTCTCGTACCGGAGCCAGAACATGAACAACTTACTTGTTTTAAGGAGGAGATTGAGGAGGAGAAGGACGAGGTTTTTGGTCGTGGTGTTTTGTGGGACAGTGTCTGTTGAAAGGAACGTGTGGATGTGGAGACGGAGCCAAGAGTGGTGAGTGGTAGGGACGGGCATTCGATGAAATTTTCTTCATTGATCGTTGGCAGAATTAACGATCGATTATTGATTAATCATTAACGTTTTTATATTAAAATGAAAATCATCATTATTATTACTATCTGCACTCCTAATCTGCATAAATAAATTCAACTTTACGAAATATAAACCGTAACGACTCTAGAGCCACATCAGCCCGTTTGACATTATAATGTGTTTAATTCAGTTTTGTTCAAATCTCACAGAAACAAAACTTAAAACCACATCGCTAATTTGCATAAACTAAGCGAAGATAAAACTCCAGCTCTTGTGTCGCTGATGTGGTTCAACTTCTGTTGGATTAAAAGACATGACTCAGGTGAATACAGGTCAGTGTGACCAGATTTGCGTTTGTCAAAACCAGGACAGCGTACGGGGGGAGGGGGGCGGGGCCTCGTCATCCACATTGAGCGACTCTCACCTGGATAAAACTTTTTCCCACTGGACACAGAAACATATGTGCTGCTTTATACACTGTGCACATGGACTCACACTTGTCCCAACGCAACGGAAAGTGTGGAATTTCTTGTACAAATCATCGTTAAATCCACATTTGTGCTTCGGTTCGTTACAGACTGACCCACTGTTTGTGTCTCGCTCCTTCTGATGCAGAGACACATGTACACACCTGTTTGGTCACGATACACACAACAACCTACATTCGGTTTGTCGATTAAAATTAACGTAATCGATGAAATTCTTAATGATCAATTATCGATTAATCGACTAATCATGCCCATCCCTAGTGAGTGGTGATGTGCTTCTCTTCAGTGACACAGAGTTCATTAACAATTTTCGCCAACTTCAGCGCAGAATAGTGACGTTTGTGTCTTGTTGATAACGTGTAGGTGGATGAATGCACTTTGGCCGTTCACACTGAAGTCACATGTCAAAAGATCAGATATGTATCGGTTTCAGGAGCACATATCCAAGTGTCCTGGGTCACATTTGAAAAAATCGGATCTGTGTCGTTCAAACTGTCATTAAAAGATCAGATACAGGAACATAGAGGCCAAAAAATCGGATTTGGGTCACTTCAGGCTGCAGTCTGAACGTAGCTTAACTGTACCTCATCTAAGACTCGCCGTCGCCGTGGCTCTTATTTATGCTCAGTTTTTTGTGACCGCTAAAACTAGTAGCTCTCTGGCATGTTCATTTTGTAAAAGTAGCTCCCCAGAGGAAAAAGGCTGGAGACCCCTGTTCTATAGTTCTATTTATTTTCATTTACGGGAGCTTGGACGTTTTTTTCGCATTTCATTTTTTTTCTCTTTCAATCTGATTTTACTTAGCAACGAGGGCGGGTTTCAGTGTAATGAAGTAAAACACTTGGGTGAAAATGTACTCGACGTAAAAGTAAACTTACCTATTTCAAAAACTACGTGAGTAAATGTAATTCAGGCATGTTTTTGATGAGGGAACGACATTATAACACGGAAGAAAGCTAAAAAAAAAAAAACACAAACAATTTCACACAATTCCCTTCTTTAATGCCACACTGTGTGACATTCCAGGCAAACCAAAAGCGTCTCGGGCCCTGTAAATCCCTCTCGCTCTAAACGAATCCGTGTCGAGCCATTGTCAGCGCGACCTTTGACCCTCCCCCCCTCCTCCTCTTCCTCCTCCCGTCGCCTCGTACCCTGTCGTTGTCGTCTTCTTCTTCTTCTCCTCCTTCTCCTTCTCCCCCTCCGGCATCGGCGTGACGTGACGGGCTTGATGATTCGCGGTCGACCCGGCAACAGTTGTCAGGGGCGACGTGTCCGTGTCCTTGGCTCCGGCAGGATGGATTGATGGACCGGAGAGGAAGAGGAGGAGGAAGATGAGGAAGAGGAGAAAGAGGAGGAGGTGTGAGGGGTGATGAAAGGAGATGGAGAGAAGGGTTACGACCGCTGAAACGTGTAAGAAAGTGGGTCTGGACGTAAAAAGAGAATATATTTTGTTGGTTTGGGAATTTCTGTTTACGGTTTAAAGGCGCGCTATGTAGCTTTTTTAGTGCAGGGTCCGTCTCCATGGAGATATGATCACTTCGACTGTAATATTCCAATCTCTCTGTGTCTCGTTTATTCAATTAGAGATGTTTTATTGCTTTCTGTGAGCTGCCTCTGCTCTAAATTGTCGGCGTCATCTGTTTGTTTCCATGGAGGTAGGTAACTTTAATGTCATACTGTGGAACATTATAGGGAAAGCAATCTCCATGGTAACAGACAACAGGCAGAACCTCCACTAGAAGAGTTAAAATTCGTTGCATTTAAGGAAAATCCTCCAGCTTGGTGCACCTGACCAAAGAGAAGGATTCATTTAAGAAACTGTCAGGTATGAAAACAAACTCTTGGTCTTAAAAAAAGAACCTAATAACTTAAAATATCAACAAAGAACAACAAAGCAAAATCCCGATCCCTCACTCAATCTTGGTTATGAATTTAAAAAGTCAACGCCAAAGTGAAAGGCACCAGCTGTTCACCAAGAAACACCTTCCACTGCAAAGAGACCAAGACGTGATGTTTCTGTAAAACCACAAGAACAAGAAAGTGCAGCTCAGTCTGTTTGTCTTCAATCCGTGTATCATTCGTTCATTCGTTTTTCAATATAAAACCAAAAATAAGAAAACGAAAAAACAACAGTTTTCTTCGCTATTTGTCTCCAAAACCAAAATGAAAAAACGGATAATGATTCGTTTTTTCAGTTTTCGATTTTGTGTTTAAATGAAGAATGGAAAAAAACGGATACGTGACTGCGATGCTGGACTTTTACACCGCATACGGACTGAACCAGGACTGATCCAGGTCCGAGACCAGAGCGGGACTGAGACCGGGACCAGACCGGGACCAAGGTGGACTCCGAGCTTTGACTCCGAGCTCCACGGGGTCCGAGCCTCAGCTTCAAGCTCCGGTCCTGCCGTGGGCTCTGAGCCTCCGCTCTGGTCCCGGTCTGGTCCTGGTCTTGTCTCGGTCTAGGTCTCAGGCCCGCTCTGGTCCCTGTCTGGTCCCAGTCTCAGTAGCGCTCTGGTCCTGGTCTGGTCCCGGACCTGGTCCATCTGAACCAAAAGCTCTTAGTTCGGTTCGTTTTCGTTGGTGTGAAAGCGTCAGTCGGAGGCTTTGCACCACCTCAGAACCAGCCGTGGTTCTTGAGCGCGGAGAACCAGAGCAGCTCTGTCCCGGTCTCAGTCCTGCTCTGGTCTCGGACCTGGATCCGTCCTGATTCAGTCCGTATGCGGTGCAAAAGTTCGGAAGTCACGTAAACGGGAAACGGTCGTTATCCGTTTTTTCATTTTGGTTTTGGAGACAAATAACGAAGAAAACTGTTGTTTTTTCGTTTTCTTATTTTTGGTTTTATATTGAAAAACGAATGAACAAATGATACACGGTTTGTATTCTGCTCCTCTCCATTAACAAAGGGGATTTTGTTTTGTTGTCGCTCCACATACAAAATGTTCTCTGCAAACTCGGGATGATTTCTTAGGCAGACAAATGTTTCCTTTTTGGTCCTTCCTGTGGATCAATCCTGTCAATCAACCAATCAATCACCTTTCACTATTTTTCAATTCCGTTGGGAAGAGAAACAGTTTGAACAGAGGTTTGCAGTCACACACATTTGATTCCCTTTTGCATTTATGGAGTTCGCAAACAAATTTCTCAAGCCGTTTTCCGCTGTTAGGATCCAACAACCACACGATTACAATGTCCGCATCCCAAAACTAAAATATGACAATATCAGAACCAGAAACAAAAGTGATATGGTTCAAAAGACTTGAAAAGATCGACTGGGAAAACAAACATGGCGGTTTGATGCTCACTTTTTCGAAAAATCCTTCCCAGTATGCACTGTGCAATGACCAGAAGTCCGAGATTCTTGATGTGTCTATTGCTGCTCGTTGTATTGGTCTTAAAATGTTCCTTAAAGGTTGTATAGAGGATTTTCCAAGGAACGAGAAATCCAGCGACTGTTTGTCCTTTTTCAAATGTTGCGCATGCGTGAAACCACCTCCCCTCCCCTACAGCTCCTACGTAGAAACGCCTCCTCCCTCCTCCTCCTTACGCCACAAACAGGTTTGTTTACAGCCGCATGACTTGTAAACAACTAACTACAGTGTTGGTTAGGCAAGACGGAGAAGTGAGGAGTGGGGGGAGGGGGTGTGCGGACATTTCGTTCGCGGACGAGAAGTGAGGAGCAGGGGGAAGAGTGGATCGGGCAGCGGGGACAGGAGCAGGAAAGGGGTGCAGAGAAGGTTGCGCGGAGATTCCGTGCGAATGAACTAGCTACAACACGCAGCAGCAAGCGGACTCTTTCTTTGCCTTGAAAATTACGTTTTCAGACATAGGATATCACTTTCGTGTCCTGAAAAACGTTTGTGTAGCTCTTGGAAATAAAGTACGTTTTCATAATAAGCAGAAGTTTCCTGTCCAGGAGTAATTTGTGGACCAGTGCGTCAGTCTTTAGACTCTTCGTCTGCTTCAGTCGCGCCATCGCCGGAATGAATCTTCAAGAATCACCTTAGTTTGGCTTCGCTGCTTTTCCCCTTGTCTTCTTCTTTCAGCGACCTCAAAAACGGACTTTCTTTTGCGGCGAACTGCTCCTGGATTCTTGTCGCCATTGCAACAAACTTTGTGCGAACTGCGAGGAAGATATAGGTCAAAAAAAGCCGCTAAGAACTGTTGTGTTGGTGGAGTAAACAGCGTCTGTGCGTCTTGCGTCTGTGGACTGTGTGACAGTCGTACGTAAACCACGTACCGGCAGCGCAGACAAGTCAGTTACACTAGAAATGTAGGGAGTTTGATTGACAGTCTGTCAGCTCACAGATAACGAGGCAGTGTCGTTATCTATTGGCAAATGTTTAGCCCCACCACGTCCAGAGTTGATGAATTTTTATTCTCTTTTTTTTGGTCATCATAATTACAAGGCTACTGCATCTATAATCTATCATTGACAATCTGAAACAAAAAAAATCCTCCATACAACCTTTAACTCTACATGATCCTGGGGTTTTTATCTTTCGATTTTGTCCATAAATCAAGATATGAACATTAAACAAACAAACAAACAAACAAGAGACGCCTTTTTTTCTCTGAGGTCACTTCCTCTAACATTACCCACAAGTTTGATTGACAGCCCTCACCGCCCGCGCCGCTCGTTCGACGGGGAGCTTCGTTTGACCGCCGTTTTCTCTCCGCACTCGTCCGACTACACTGTACTTTAAAATTCAAATGTGCTTTTATTATCCAGCGGGCGCGATCAGACAGACCGGTGCCTCGGGTTAGAAAACACGGCGCTTTGTACAATCAGAATTCTCGGTGAAACGCGACGGGGCCCGGAACAACGGTTTGCACAAATATCATCACATTATCGTCGCCTCCTGAGAACCTTTGTGCTCAAACAGTTCTGCTAATGGTCTGACGAATTAATATGCAGAAATGAACAGTCGTACAAAAGGGACATTACGGTTTTTAGAGGTGTTTTGTGGTTGCGGTTAAATTACTAATGGAAATTCTAATGTGGGAAGCTCTTAAATTATTCACAGCAAGATTCAGAAACTCAGCAGTTTTCGGAGCATTACTAGATGAGTTTGAGATGATTCCTTTGCTTTATTAGAAATCGGCAGAGAATATGTGTTTGTTTAAAGCTTTGGAACACATTAAACAAACTAAACAGAGCAGAGCTGGGTCGTTTGTTGTGTCGTTGGGCAAGACAGGGCACCCACCTTGTAGAATGTGACTGTGTTTGTAAAATATTAGTGTTACAGAGCATTCAGACCTTCTCCATTTGGTACACTTAAAGTTTATACGACAGGTTTGTGTACTTTTTCACTGAAACACAGTTTTTAGGGATGTAAAAATCAAAGTCAAGTCAAAGTTCTCACAATAACATCGTGGATCATCACAATATATCGCATTACAAGTCTCTTTGCTTAAATGAAGAGTAACGGCTCAGCAGTAGCTAAAAAAGACAGAGGGAACTACATAGACCATGATCCTTTGCTCCATTTCAGTGCAGACGACAAGAAGAAATAACAGTTCTAACACTTTCAAGTCTTATTTCTTTGGATTAAGTCTTGTCGAGGCATTTTAAGAGGACAAAGTAGCATATTAACAGTTGTGTTAGGTCCACAAAATATCGCAATAAATATCGTACCGTGAGCTGTATATCATGACGATATTGTGAGACTTGGATATCGTCACACCCCTAATAGTTTAATAGTTTAATAGTTTTTGTCTAAATTGAGCTGGATGGGGCGTTTGTTGATTTCCAGTGTGTAAGAAGATGGTGTTTTGCAACAAGAGAAGTAAATGGCAAAACCTGCAGTTGTAAAGTTGAATAGAGAGGGAATCTTCCAGGAGACCGAAAATAGCCACATACAAAGAAACATTAATTGTTTTTGACAGTCAGGGCCGGGCAGAAAAAGAACATAGAACATATGAGCAAGATTATTATTATTGGTCTCATCTAATTATTAGTATCTGATTTGTACTTTTTTGATTTTCTGGTGCCGCCCAGTTCCTCCGCTCAATTTCATTTCTCTCCAGCAACTAGATCAGGAATCAGAATACACTAGACGGTTTGCAAAAACCCCGAAGTTATAGACCACGAACCGACCAATCAGCGAAGAGCTGTGAAGCCATGACGTCAAACTCAAGTGCCTGTCTGGGTCTGTATAGACCTGGTTTAGACCTGGTTTAGACCTGGTTTAGACGTGGTTTTAGCCCTGATTTTAGTCCTGATTTTAGACCTGGTTTAGACCTGGTTTAGACCTGGTTTTAGCCCTGATTTTAGTCCTCATTTTAGACCTCCTATAGACCTGGTTTAGACCTGGTTTAGACCTGGTTTAGACCTGGTTTAGACCTGGTTTAGACCTGGTTTAGCCCACATATAGACCTTGTTCTGACCTGGTTTAGACCTGGTTTTAGTCCTAATTTTAGACCTTGTATAGACCTAATTTAGACCAGGTTTAAACCTGGTTTAGACCTGATTTTAGTCCTGATTTTAGTCCTGATTTTAGACCTGGTTTAGACCTGGTTTATACCTGGTTTAGACCTGATTTTAGACCACATATAGACCTAGTTCTGACCTGGTTTAGACCTGGTTTAGACCTGGTTTTAGTCCTGATTTTAGTCCTGATTTTAGACCTCCTATAGACCTGGTTTAGACCTGATTTTAGACCATGTGTAGACCTAGTTCTGACCTGGTTTTAGACCTGGTTTTAGTCCTGATTTTAGACCTGGTATAGACCTAATTTAGACCAGTTTAAACCTGGTTTAGACCTGGTTTTAGATTTTAGTCCTCATTTTAGACCTCCTATAGACCTGGTTTAGACCTGGTTTTAGACTTTTTAGCCTATAGACTTGTTTGACCTGGTTTAGACCTGGTTTTAGTCCTGATTTTAGACCTCCTATAGACCTGGTTTAGACCTAGTTTAGCCCTGGTTTAGACCTGGTTTTAGACCATGTATAGACTTAGTTTTGATCTGGTTTAGACCTGGTTTTAGTCCTGATTTTAGACCTCGTATAGACCTGGTTTAGACCTAGTTTAGCCCTGGTTTAGACCTGGTTTTAGTCCTGATTTTAGTCCTGATTTTAGACCTGGTTTAGACCTGGTTTATACCTGGTTTAGACCTGATTTTAGACCACATATAGACCTAGTTCTGACCTGGTTTAGACCTGGTTTAGACCTGGTTTTAGTCCTGATTTTAGTCCTGGTTTTGTTGTTTTGGTCTTAAAATGTTCATATTCACTCGTTTACATTATCCAGATTTTTTTATTTATTTTTTTTCTTTCTCTTTTGTCCGTCAAAAAAATCCTATTCATAAAACAGAACCTGGCTCCAGATTTGCTCCTGTAAACGTGAACATCGAGAGCCTCATTCACCACCAAATAGCAGCGATTGTTTAAATTAAAAAAGCACGAAAGAATCCTAACGAAGTAGGAGGAGCTGGAACGGTCTCACGTGTTTATTTCCCCTTCCTTTTTCCAAATATGGTCATTGTTCCTGCCACCGTTCCCCCAAACTCCGCCCCTCTTCCTCTCCTCCTCTTCTACCTTTAATTATGGATCCTATCTGTCCCCGAGGAGAACACGACGGTGGAACTTTTACGCTCTTCATTTACATTTTGCTGAGCTGCTGTTACCGCCCGCTCTCCCCTGAGCCGCACAAACAATTCAAGATTATTTTGTATTTATTACGACGATAATGGATCTTTCACGGGCCCATAACACGACGTTTTCTGATCCGTGTTCTAACGTCGTTTCCTCGTCGCAAACAGACCCGGAGTCGTGTTTTGTTTCTTTCACACGTGTTTAACGCACAAAGCCTCTAGATTTAGACTTTCCTCAAACAGAAAACACTTTGGTCCACCTTGTGATGTCACGTGGTGATACAGGAAGTGCTCCGTTGTGTTTCTAAACTCCACACACCTTCACTAGAATCATTTGAGTTCTGGAATTGCAAATCTTTACTGAACTAAAGGTAAAAGAAGCTGTAAACTTTTCACAATTTTCAGAGACCAGAGTGGAGTTTTGCTGCCATGGTAATGTTAACAACAACTAGCATGCTGACTCGTACTTCCTGATTGTTTACCAAGATCCCCCCCCCAGGTTAGATCTAGTTTAGTCCTAGTTTAGACCTGATTTTAGTTCTTGTTTAGTCTTGGTTTTAGTTCTGGTTTAGTTCTGGTTTAGTCCTGGTTTAGACCCGGTTTTAGTCCTGATTTTAGTCTTGGTTTAGACCTGGTTTAGTCCTGGTTTAGACCTGGTTTAAACCTTCTTTTAGTCCTGATTTTAGTCCTTGTTTAGACCTAATTTAGACCTATGTTTAGTCCTAGTTTAGACATGGTTTTTAATTCTTGTTTAGTCCTGGTTTTAGTCCTAATTTTAGTCCTGGTTTAGTCCTGATTTTAGTCCTGGTTTAGTCCTTACTTTATCCTGGTTTAGACCTAGTTTAGATCTAGATTTAGTTTTAGTTTGGACCTTTATTTCTGGTTTTAGTTCTGTTTAGTCCTGATTTAAGTCCTGGTTTAGACCTTATTTAGACCTAGATTTAGTCCTAGTTTAGATCTGGTTTAGTCCTGGTTTTAGTCCTGGTTCAGTCCCGGTTTAGACCTGGTTTTAGTTCTAGTTTAGAGCTAATTTTAGTACTGATATTAGTCCTGGTGTAGACCTAGTTTAGATCTAGATTTAGTCCTAATTTTAGTCCTTGGTTTAGTCCTGTTTTAGTCCTAGTTTAGTCCTGATTTTAGTCCTGGTTTAGTGCTGGTTTAGTCCTAGTTTAGTCTTGGTTTATACCTGGTTTAATCCTGATTTTAGTCCTGGTTTAGTCTTGATTTTAGTCCTGGTTTAGTGCTGGTTTAGTCCTAGTTTAGTCCTGGTTTAGTCTTGATTTTAGTCCTGGTTTAGTGCTGGTTTAGTCCTAGTTTATTCTTGGTTTAGACCTGGTTTAATCCTGATTTTAGTCCTGGTTTAGACCTTATTTAGACCTAGGTTTAGTCCTAGTTTAGTCCTGGTTTTAGTCCTTGTTTTAGTCCTGGTTCAGTCCTGGTTTAGACCTGGTTTTAGTTCTAGTTTAGACCTAATTTTAGTACTGATATTAGTCCTGGTTTAGACCTAGTTTAAACCTAGATATAGTCCTAGTTTAGACCTGGTTAAGTTCTGGTTTAGAGGCTCGGTCCAGCCTGAGTTTTCAAGACAACCAAACTATGAGTAGGTTGTCACGGCAACGTCGTTTTAACATTTACTCTGGTAAAAATACACGTACATTAATTTAACAATGATGTTATAAATATAGAGTGTAATAATGTGGCTGTAGTCAGGACTGAAAATGGAGTATTATAATTTCTCGAGCGATGAATGATCGTTCGTATAAAATATAAAAAGATTAGCCGAGTCAGCGTTTCGCAGCTTATTGGAAAGTGCCGTATTAAACAGAGTAAAATCCAATTACATCGATCCAAAGATATGAGCCGTAATGACTGATTTGTACTCAGAAATATACTGTGGAATAGTGTATCAATATAGAAAATGACACGCTGTAATTTTCTCCTGCGCTGGATTACTGCAAACATGAAGTACTGCAGTTTTTTCTACCATAACGAGGCTGTAAATCTGGTCAGAAATGTTGTTAAAAAAGAGTTTGAGGAATTTATTTCATGACAGAAGTGGGACCAAGCCGTCGTTTTGCAAGTCTCAAGTAAGTTTCATTCTTTGACCTCAAGTCCGAGTCAAGTCCCAAGTCAAATACAGGCAAGACCGAGTCGAGTCTCGAGTCACTGGCCCATAAGTCCGAGTCAAGTCCAAGTCGTCTGCTCTGAGCTTCAAGTCATTTCAAGTCTTTAAACCAAAAAAGTACCAAATATATTCTTGTGAAACACAGAATTTTAAGTTTTAAAACCTGACAGTGTTTACAGATGTTTGTCTGAGTTTTGAAGAAGTATTTTGAAGAAAAGTAGCAGCAGTTGGAGCAGTAAACGTTATGGTTTTGTAGTATATGGCATAAAACGTGTAGTTTGAAGTAGTAGTAGTAGTAACAGTAGTAGCAGCAGCAGTAGTAATAGTGGTAGTGGCAGTAGTAGTAGTAGTAGTAGTAGTAGTAGTAGCAGCAGCAGCAGCAGCAGTAATAGTAGTAGTAGTAGTAGTAGTATAGTAGTAGTAGTAGTAGTAGTAGTAGTAGTAGTAGTAGTAGTAGTAGTAGTAGTAGCAGTAGCAGTAGTAGTAGTAGTAGTAGTAGTAGTAGTAGTAGTATTAGTAGCAGCAGCAGCAGCAGCAGTAGTAGTAGTAGTAGTAGTAGTAGTAGTAGTATTAGTAGCAGTAGTAGTAGTAGTAGTAGTAGTAGTAGTAGTAGTAGTAGTAGTAGTAGTAGTAGTAGTAGTAGCAGTAGTAGTAGTAGTAGTAGTAGTAGTAGTAGTAGTCAGCAGTAGCAGTAGTAGTAGTAGTAGTAGTAGTAGTAGTAGTAGTAGTAGTCAGTAGTAGTAGTAGTAGTAGTAGTAGTAGTAGTCAGTAGTAGTAGTAGTAGTAGTAGTAGTAGTAGTAGTAGCAGTAGTAGTAGTAGCAGTAGTAGTAGTAGTAGTAGTAGTAGTAGTAGTAGTAGCAGTAGTAGTAGTAGTAGTAGTAGTAGTAGTAGTAGTAGCAGTAGCAGTAGCAGTAGTAGTAGTAGTAGTAGT
>NW_026571036.1:4490292-4492792 GCF_026225935.1 Boleophthalmus pectinirostris
GTGTAGCTCTGGCGTGGTCCTGGTGTGGTCCTGGCGTAGCTCTGGCGTGGTCCTGGCGTGGTCCTGGCGTAGCTCTGGCGTGGTCCTGGCGTGGTCCTGGCGTAGCTCTGGCGTGGTCCTGGCGTGGTCCTGGCGTGGTCCTGGCGTGGTCCTAGCTCTGGCGTGGTCCTGGCGTGGTCCTGGCGTAGCTCTGGTGTGGTCCTGGCGTAGCTCTGGCGTGGTCCTGGTGTGGTCCTGGCGTAGCTCTGGCGTGGTCCTGGTGTGGTCCTGGTGTAGCTCTGGCGTGGTCCTGGCGTAGCTCTGGCGTGGTCCTGGCGTAGCTCTGGCGTGGTCCTGGCGTGGTCCTGGTGTGGTCCTGGCGTGGTCCTGGCGTAGCTCTGGCGTGGTCCCTGGCGTGGTCCTGGCGTAGCTCTGGCGTGGTTCCTGGCGTGTCCTGGCGTAGCTCTGGCGTGGTCCTGGCGTGGTCCTGGCGTAGCCCTGGCGTGGTCCTGGCGTGGTCCTGGCGTAGCTCTGGCGTGGTCCTGGCGTGGTCCTGGCGTGGTCCTGGTGTGGTCCTGGCGTGGTCCTGGCGTAGCTCTGGCGTGGTCCTGGCGTGGTCCTGGCGTAGCTCTGGCGTGGTCCTGGCGTAGCTCTGGCGTGGTCCTGGCGTAGCTCTGGCGTGGTCCTGGTGTGGTCCTGGCGTGGTCCTGGCGTGGTCCTGGCGTGGTCCTGGCGTGGTCCTGGCGTGGTCCTGGTGTGGTCCTGGCATTTTTAGTTTTATTGATTTAAAAGGGACAATGCATATTCATGAACATACACTTGTAAATACGCCAGAATCAGCCCAAAGGCGACTTTTCATCTGTCGTCCTGCAGGTCAGAGACACAGAGACATAAAACATAAAACATAAAACATAAAACATAAAACGCGTCACAATAGACAAACACACAACACTGACATTTACACAGGAGCAGAACATTAGTGACACAGATCTGGTTTCTCTTAAGCCGTCGTTACAAATTACTTTTAAATGAACTGAATGTGGTGGAGCAGCTGGATGTTGTTCCAGATTTCTGTTCCTTGACTGTTCACACCTGTTGACTGAAAGTTGTGCGTCTACAGGGTTTTGCACAGTCGCCTCTGGTACAGACTCTTGTTCCCCGACCACTGGAGCTGGACTTGGGCTTAATGAACTCACCCAGAGCTGGTGGAGCGACTCCGTTTAAGACTTTATAGACTGAGCAGGCCAGTTTAAATGTTTGAGAATTTCCAAAACTTAAGATATTATACTTCTGTAATATGAGACAATGATGAAAAGATAAAGATTTCCTATCAAATATCTTTAACGCTTTTTTAAAAAGTGATTCTATTAGTTTTGAAGGTTGTCGTGTTTGTCAGTGACCAGTTAGTGATGCAGTTTCAATATGAGACAGAATCCTGCTGTGGAGAAACATTTTAGCTGCATTTTCTGGCAATGATCTAATTTGCCTAAAATTGTGAATATTAAAATTAACAGTTTTTGATATGTTTTTTACATGTTTTTTAAAAGTTAAAGTGGAGTCCAAGGTAACACCAAGATACTTAAATTCATCTACAAACTGGAGTCCCTCACCCCTCAGCAACACATTTAAACAAGACTTTGATGGACGTTTCGAAAAAAGCATGAAAACTGTTTTTTTATTGTTCAGTAAGAGACTTGACTTGGTCAAACACTGGTCCAGACAGATGACGCTGGTGTTAACTTCTCTGAGGCGTCTGTGACAGATTTTGCTTTTGTAAAAAGTGGATCTGGCATGGCCCTGAAAACTTCTTACTGTGAGTGGTCTCACCTCTCCATAGATCTGGCCTGTAACTTCAATTTGTCACATTAACTTGCTTAGTTTTTAAGCATGTTACCGTAGCAACCTGTCAGTGCTGTAGTTTTAACGCTGTAAAAAGGCAGTGGTGACTCCAGCGTTGCCTCTTTAAATCCAGATTTCTGGGGTCAGTGTCTCTTTGACTTTCGTCCCGTCTTCTCTTCGTTCTAACGTCTTCATCTTCGTCGTGTATCGGCGGCTCACATCTCTGCGCCGCCGCCGCCGCTGCTGCATACTTCTATTGTCTCTGTAGAAGTCCCCTGGCTGAGACGCCTCTGAAGCTGCTAATGAGCAAAGATAAGACTTTTGTTCTGAAAGGGCTCAGGTCCAGGATCTGGATCACACACACACACACACACACACACACACACACACACACACACACACACACACACAGACTTTAGAGCACGAGTCCTGGATCAAACACACGACTTCTCTAATATCACCCTGTACACACTCGGTTCACACTCGGTTCACACTCGTAACGGTTACAGGAGCGAATCTGGAGCCAGTAAAAATAAAACATTGTACGTCCAGGTTGTCCCGTCAGTTTCCATCAGCGCCGGAGTTGAGTCCAAAATAAACGCACGTGTCATTATTACGATGGTGAAATGACGATAATTACAGATGATTAAAATGTGACTGGAGCTGTTGTCTCGTCATTATC
>NW_026571036.1:4497792-4578874 GCF_026225935.1 Boleophthalmus pectinirostris
AAAAACCAGACCTGGACTTGTGTTTGTTTCATTCACACGTGTCTGAACAGAAGATTAAAAAGTGGCGTCGCGTCTTCACTTTTTATTCTGTTTATTTTGTACTTAAAGACAACAAGAGCGTCTTTGGATGTACGGAAGTTTTTACTCCACGCATTTTCATCAGATACTCCTTCCACAAAGACCTGGTTTAGACCTGGTTTAGACCTGGTTTAGACCTGGTTTAGTCCTGGTTTAGACCTGGTTTAGTCCTGGTTTAGACCTGGTTTAGACCTGGTTTAGACCTGGTTTAGACCTGGTTCAGTCCTGGTTCAGTTCTGGTTCAGTTCTGGTTTAGTCCTGGTTTAGACCTGGTTTAGACCTAGTTTAGACCTGGTTTATACTTGGCTTAGACCTGGTTTAGTCCTGGTTCAGTCTTGGATTAGTCCTGGTTTAGACCTGGTTTAGACCTGATTTAGTCTTGGTTTAGACCTGGTTTATACTTGGCTGAGACGTGGTTTAGTCCTGGTTTAGACCTGGTTCAGTCCTGGTTCAGTCCTGGTTCAGTTCTGGTTTAGTCCTGGTTTAGACCTAGTTTAGACCTGGTTTATACTTGGCTTAGACCTGGTTTAGTCCTGGTTCAGTCTTGGTTTAGTCCTGGTTTAGACCTGGTTTAGACCAGGTTAGGTCTGGTTTAGACCTGGTTTAGTCCTTGTTCTGTCCTGGTTTAGACCTAGTTTAGACCTGGTTTAGTCCTGGTTTTAAACCTGGTTTAGTCCTGATTTAGTCTTGGTTTAGTCCTGGTTTAGTCTTGGTTTAGTCCTGGTTTAGTCCTGGTTCAGTCCTGGTTCAGCTCTTGTTTAGTCCTGGTTCAGTTCTGGTTTAGTCCTGGTTCAGTCCTGGTTCAGCTCTTGTTTAGTCCTGGTTCAGTTCTGGTTTAGTCCTGGTTTAGTCCTGGTTCAGTCCTGGTTCAGCTCTTGTTTAGTCCTGGTTCAGTCCTGGTTCAGTCCTGGTTCAGTCCTGGTCTTGTCCTGGTTCAGTCCTGGTTCAGTCCTGGTTCAGCTCTTGTTTAGTGGTTTAGTCCTGGTTTAGTCCTGGTTTAGTCCTGGTTCAGTCCTGGTTCAGCTCTTGTTTAGTCCTGGTTTAGTCCTGGTTAGTCCTGGTTCAAGTCCTGGTTCAGTCCTGGTTCAGCTCTTTTAGTCCTGGTTCAGTCCTGGTTCAGTCCTGGTTCAGCTCTGTTCAGTTCTGGTTTAGTCCTGGTTTAGTCCTGGTTCAGTCCTGGTTCAGCTCTTGTTTAGTCCTGGTTCAGTCCTGGTTCAGTCCTGGTTCAGCTCTTGTTTAGTCCTGGTTTAGTCCTGGTTTAGTCCTGGTTCAGTCCATATACGGCGCAAAACGTCAGCATCTTCACAGTTATTTTGTTGAGAGTAACTTTAAATCGCTGCAATAGTTCGTTTAATATTTAACATTTTAAACACAGTAATATTATAATTTAACAAATCACTTTAAAACAACAGAAACAAATCATAAATAAAAAAAAATAAATAAACTCATCACAGTTTTAAAGTCAGTCGCCCAACAGTGTTTGTGATGCGGAAACTACAGTAGAACCGGACGCTTTAACTGTACGACCTGATCAGACTCTTCTCTCTCTCTCTTCTTCTTCTCTTTATCTCCAGACGCTTTCTCTTCTTCCGTCACTCTCTCTCTCTCTCTCTCTCTTCCTTTTGTTCCTCTCTTTCACTCCTTCTTTTTCCTCTCTTTCTTTCTCTCTGTGCGTCTGTGAGTCACTGTTCGTTGGGGACACAGGGTCACGGGGACCTGCCAAGACCCATCAGCTCTGTACACTGTAGGGGCTGCACGTTTAAAACACACACACACACACACACACACACACACACACGAACACACACACACACACACAACACACACACACACACACACGAACACACACACACACACACAACACACACACACACACACACACGAACACACACACACACAGAGTCAAAACACACACACACACACACACACACACACACACATGAACACACAGAGTCAAACACACACACACACACACACACACACACAACACACACACACACAAACACACACACACACACACACACACACACGAACACACACACAGAGTCAAACACACACACACACACACACACACACACACACGAACACACACACACACAGAGTCAAACACACGAGGCTGGGACAAGACTAACAGTGTTGGGAGTAACGCGTTATAAAAGTAACGAATTACAGTAATGCATTACTTTTTGCTGTAACGCAGTAATGTTTGGCATTACAGGGGAAAAAATAGTAATATTTTACTGGGTACAAATGTGAGTAACGCGCGTTACAATGTTTTTTTAACCTGGATTGAAGTGGTGGGTTTTTTCTTCATACAAATTCGCTAAAATCACCTCGATATCAGCAGCGGTGAAACGCCGGAGATGCGCCCTCGTAGACCTTCAGGTAAAAAGGAAGAACTGACACAGAACTCCACGCTGTTTAGACCTGGTTTAGACCTGGTTTAGACCTGGGTCAGTTCTGGTTTAGACCTGGTTTACACTCGTCCCTCCCTCTATCGCAGTTCACTTTTCGCGGTCTCGCTGTTTCGCAGTTTTTTTTGGGTTTTTTTGTGCAATTTTGCATGCCCTTTTTTCACATTGTATGAATGCGTATTGCGTTCCTCCTGCTGCGTCCTGACTGGCCAAGGGATTCCTGTCTCCTGTACAGTACAGAATGTGTTCAGCTGCCAAATTTAAATACATGTTCAGTCTCTAGCAGTGTGATTCTGAAGTGCTGTATGTCTGCAAGTTTTCTCCCTGACAAAACCCACAACGTCGACGAAACATTCTGCACCGACAAAGGCTCCTGCACTCGCACCCAAAAGGCAGAAGAAGATGCTAAACATCACACAAAAAGTTGGACTTCTGGACACGTTGAAGGAAGGTAGAAGTTACGCGCTGTAACAGACCCTTGCACCGGCTCGGGTCCCTGCAAATAGTTGCTGAAATCAGGGCCGTGAGCCTGAGCAGCAGAGTCCATAAAGAGCGATCGGGTGACAGTCGCTCTTACCTCCGTGAGGTGCGGAGCAGAGCCGCTCCTTTCTCCTGCGTCACCTTCGAGCCCGTCCTACAGTGAGTCCTGTTTTAGTCCTAGTTCACTTCTGGTTTAGTCCTAGTTCACTTCTGGTTTAGTCCTGGTTCAGCTCTGGTTTAGTCCTGGTTTAGACCTGGTTTAGTCCTGGTTCAGTCCATATACAGCGCAAAAGTTATTTTGGTGAGAGTAACTTAAAGTAATGCATAGTAATGTTATGAATTTATTTCTTTTATTTTTTTATTCTCATGACTGTTTATTTTGTACGATCATAAACTTTTGTGCCTTCTTCATTATTGTTTTTGAATTTTGTTGTACCTGGCGCAAACAAATAAATAAATGAATTGAACTGCGCGATGACCGGAAGTTTGAAATTCAGGATGCAAAGACATTTCCCATAATTTAGCTCAGCCTCCTCAGCCTCTCCTCCTCTTCACAAACACCGGTCCAGTGTGTAGACCTCAGAGAAGAGTCCGGGTTAAATGACGTGTGTGTGTTTGTGTGTGTTTGTGTGTTTTCCAGACGGACGCGGCGCTGATGTACGACGCGGTGCACGTGGTGGCCGTGGCCGTGCAGCAGGCGTCTCAGATCACAGTCAGCTCCCTGCAGTGTAACAGACACAAACCCTGGAGGTTTGGAGGACGCTTCATCAACCTCATCAAGGAGGTAAGACCTGCTCTGGGACTGGTGCAGACCTGGTGCAGACCTGCTGTGCACCTGGTTTAGACCTGGTTTAGACCTGGTTTAGACCTGGTTTAGACCTGGTTTAGTCCTGGTTTAGTCCTGGTTTAATGACCTGGTTTAATCTTGGTTTAGACCTGATTTAGTCCTGATTTAGACCTGATGTAGTCCTAGTTGAAATCTAGTGTAGTCTTCGTTTAGACCTGGTTTAGACCTGATTTATAGTCCTGGTTTAGACCTGGTTTAGACCTAGTTTAGTCCTGGTTTAGACCTCGTTTAGACCTGGTTTAGTCCTGGTTTAGACCTGGTTTAGACCTGGTTTAGTCCTGGTTTAGACCTGGTTTAGTCCTGGGTTTAGACCTGGTTTAAGTCCTGGTTTAGACCTGGTTTAGTTTTAGTCCTGGTTTAGTCTGGTGGTTTAGATCTGATTTAGTCCTGGTTTAGTCCTGGTTTAGACCTGGTTTAGTCTTGGTTTAGACCTGGTTTAGACCTGTTTGACCTGGTTTAGGTTTAGACCCGATTTAGTCCTGATTTAGACCTGATGTAGTCCTAGTTGAAATCTAGTGTAGTCTTCGTTTAGACCTGGTTTAGACCTGATTTATAGTCCTGGTTTAGACCTGGTTTAGACCTAGTTTAGTCCTGGTTTAGACCTCGTTTAGACCTGGTTTAGTCCTGGTTTAGACCTGGTTTAGATCTGGTTTAGTCTCGGGTTAGACCTCATTTAGAGCTGGTTTAGACCTGATTTAGTCTTGGTTTAGACCTTGTTTAGACCTGGTTTAGACCTGGTGTAGATCTGGTTTATTCTTGGTTTAGACCAGGTTTAGTCCTGGTTTAGTTCAGTTCTAGTTTAGATCTGGTTCATCCTAGTTTAGTCCTGGATTTTTCCTCGTTTAGACCTGGTTTAGTCCTGGTTTAGTCCTGGTTTAGACCTGGTTTAGTCCTGGGTTAGACCTGGGTTAGAACTGGTTTAGTCCTGGTTTAGACCTGGATTAGTCCTGGTTTAATCTTGGTTTAGATCTGATTTAGTCCTGGTTTAGTCCTGGTTTAGTCCTGGTTTAGACCTGGTTTAGACCTGGTTTAGTCCTGGTTTAGACCTGGATTAGTCCTGGTTTAATCTTGGTTTAGATCTGATTTAGTCCTGGTTTAGTCCTGGTTTAGTCCTGGTTTAATCTTGGTTTAGATCTGATTTAGTCCTGGTTTAGTCTTTGTTTAGATCTGGTTTAGACCTGGTTTAGTCCTGGTTTAGTCTTTGTTTAGACCTGGTTTAGACCTGGTTTAGACCTGGTTTAGTCTTGGTTTAGACCTGGTTTAGTCCTTGTTTAGTCCTGGTTTAGACCTGGTTTAGTCCTGGGTTAGACCTGGTTTAGTCCTGGTTTAGACCTGCATTAGTCCTGGTTTAATCTTGGTTTAGATCTGATTTAGTCCTGGTTTAGTCCTGGTTTAGACCTGGTTTAGTCTTGGTTTAGACCTGGTTTAGACCTGGGTTAGACCTGGTTTAGTCCTGGTTTAGACCTGGATTAGTCCTGGTTTAGTCCTGGTTTAGTCCTGGTTTAATCTTGGTTTAGATCTGATTTAGTCCTGGTTTAGTCCTGGTTTAATCTTGGTTAAGATCTGGTTTAGTCCTGGTTTAGTCTTGGTTTAGTCTTTGTTTAGACCTGGTTTAAACCGTTCAGAAGATTTGCCAGAAATACTGAATTCTGAACCTGACAAACAAACACAAGAATCACATTTCAGAACCTGTTTGTACAGAAAAAAAATGTAATTGTGATTTTGATTTGATTGTGATGAATCTCGCTGCAGTTTTTAAAATATTTTCTCCACATTTTTCTGTAAACAAACACAAACAAAATGACAATAGAAGAAAAAAACACAAGAAAACACACAACAGACCTTCACTTCAGTTTCACGCTCAGACATTTTCTTTGTTCAGCATCCAACATAAATCACTCCTGGAGCTTATCCGTCTGTCTTTTTCTACGTCTCTATCTCACTCTCTCCCTCCTCTTTCTCTTTCTCTGTCTCTGCTCCGAGTCTTTGATATGAAAACTCTCTCCTCGTCCTCTTTCTCTCTCTCTTGGCACGGCGAGTTTATTTGTGCAGCTCGGTTCGTCCACAAAGTCATTGGAAGAGCTTTACAGAATAAGAAATACATTAAAATCACAATAAAAAACAAATCAAAACGTAAACAGTCATCATATAAATAAAAAAGAGAGATTAAATGAGAGAAGAAGAAGAAGAGAGCGGAATGAAAAATGAAAATCTTTCAGTCAAACGCAGCGAAACAGAACGTTTTGGATGGTTTAGACCTGGTTTAAGAGCTGGTTTAGTCCTGGTTTAGTCCTGGTTTTAGTCCTGATTTAGACCTGGTTTAGACCTGGTTTAGACCTGGTTTAGTCCTGGTTTAGACCTGGTTTAGACCTGGTTTAGTCCTGGTTTAAGAGCTGGTTTAGTCCTGGTTTAGTCCTGGTTTATTCCTGGTTTAGTCCTGGTTTAGACCTGGTTTATTCTTGGTTTAGTCTTGGTTTGGTCCTGGTTTAGACCAGTTATAAACCTGGTATAGACCTGGTTTAGAGCTGGTTTAGATCTAGTTTAGTCCTGGTTTAGACCTGGTTTAGTCCTGTTTTAGTCCTGGTTCAGTCTGTATGCGGCGCAGAAGTCCGGCATTGCAGTTTAAGTCACGTAAACAGGAAATCAATTTTTTCCCATTTTTCATTTAAACACAAGATCGAAACTAAATCGATTTTTTAATTTTTGGCTTTGGAGACAAATAATGAAGAACATAGTTCTTTTTTGTTTTCTTATTTTTGGTTTTATTTTGTTAAACAAATGAACGAATAACATTTAAAGTCATTTTATGGCGTCCAGAACAATCAAAACACTCACAGTCACAGATTTTAACAAATCATCAACATTAGAACATGAAGCGATTTCAACGTGTCATTCCATCATTTCCATGAACAGTGTGTCTGTTTTTTTCATTTATTTGTCTCTTATGAACAACTGTAAGACCAGCTGATGTTTGGGAATAACAGACAAGTCAAAGAAAACACAGAAAAGATCAGACAGAGAAACATCAAACACACTGACCTTTCAACAGTGTTGTGCAAGTTCACACTTTTCATGAACTATTTCAAAGTTCAGTTCATGTTCAAAGTGAACAGTTCACGTTCATTGTTCACAATTTTAATTTTGAACTAGTTCAAAGTTCAGTTCATTGTATTTTTAGGTGAGATATGGAAATGAAAGACTGAACTTATTTTTCACTTCCAGTTTACAACAACTTTACAACATATAAACCATAAGAACAGTAGAGCCACATCAGCCTGTTGACATTATAATGTGTTTAATGTGTAGCTTTGACACAGTTTGTTTTACAGAAGCAAAAACTTAAAACCGCATGACTAATTTGCATAAACTGCGCTGATGCATCAGCTTCTGTTGCACTAAAGGACAGGAGCATATGTGTTCTTTCTGTGACAGAGGGACGTCACTGCAACTTTTGGACGTGTAACTAGAATGTAGTGAAAGTGAAGGAGGGCGGCTCCACTGCATGTGCTCGCCGTGTGTACGGAGCAGCTCGTCCCATGTGCGGAGATTTCAGAAAATAGGATCCATCCTATTTTTTGACGCTCTACGTGAGCATAGGGAGAGCATCTATTGTTGTGTTTGGGCATTTACCATCAGCACATCGTGGAAGTTCTGTGACATGTGAAGGAGCCCAGCTCCAGAACGACTGTTATTAGTGCTTTGAAATTAACTTTTGAAATCCTGGCTTTTGCTGTGGTCAGTTTGTACAGAAGGTAAATACAAGTCTGTTCAGCTGTTAGTTTCACTATGGACCTGGCGGCTAAATGCGTCCAGTCAAGTCTGATGGACTTTCCCCATTGACAAACACAGAGCCAGAGCCGCCCGTGTTCGTCCTGCTGCAGCTGCTCGTGGAGCCACTTTCCACGTTGACGCGACTGTGGTTTCGCGACGTTACGCATGACAACGCTGACGAGTGCCTTTGTCACTCGACTCAGGTGAAAACAAATTCTGACATTTAATTGACCCCCAACAGTGACGTACGTCGTTCATCTCACATCATTTGAACACATTCACGTTCAAGTTCTTGATTTACAAATGTGTTGCGTTCAGTTCAAAGTTCACTGAAAAATGAACATGTTCAACGAACACGTTCATTTGAAGTCGTTCATGCACAACACTGCATTTCAGATATTTACATCTTTTGTAGTGAGCAGGTCCAGACTGTGCTCTCTGTTGTGTGTTTTCTCTCCGACGTTGTGACTCGCTCTTTCACATTTTTGTCACATACATTACACACACATGTACATAAAATCTAAACCGTCAAAGTCTTTGCACACGACTGAAAACATCTCAGTGAAATCATCAATGAAACTCAGACACCGAGGAGGTTTGTGTTTGACTCTTCCCTCGCTCCCTCGCTCCCTCCCTCCCTCTCCCTCACTCCCCTCTCTCTCTCTCTCTCTCTCTCTCAGTGATCCTCTGTCTCTGCTCTGGGTCTTTGATATGATAACACACACTCTCTCTCTCTCTCTCTCTCTCTCTCTCTCTCTCTCTCTCTCTCTCTCTCTCTCTCTCTCTCTCTCTCTCTCTCTCTCTCTCTCTCTCTCTCTCTCTCTCTCTCTCTCTCTGTCCTCTCTCTCTCTCTCTCTCTCTCTCTCTTTCTTTCTCTCTGTTCTCTCTCTCTCTCTCTCTCTCTCTCTCTCTCTCTCTCCTCTCTCTCTCTCTCTCTCTCTCTCTCTCTCTTCTCTCTCTCTCTCTCTCTCTCTCTCTCTCTCTCTCTCTCTCTCTCTCTCTCTCTCTCTCTCTCTCTCTCTCTCTCTCTCTCTCTCTCTCTCTCTCTCTCTCTCTCTCTCTCTCTCTCTCTCTCTCTCTCTCTCTCTCTCTCTCTCTCTCTCTCTCTCTCTCTCTCTCTCTCTCTCTCTCTCTCTCTCTCTCTCTCTCTCTCTCTCTCTCTCTCTCTCTCTCTCTCTGTCTTTTCTCTGTGTGTTTGATATGAAAGCCCCTCCTCTGTCTTTCTGTTCCGTCTCTTTGATTTGAGACTTCAAGCTCGCTCTTTCACACACATGAAGAAGTCCTGGTGTCACTTCATTTTCAGTTTTATGATTTATTTTATGTTCTTATTTCATCTTTTTATTTGGACGCAGTGAAACGGGCCGATGTGGATGTGGTAACATTGCGCCGTGTCTCTGTGTGCGCACCGTGAATATCTGTGATCTGGCCAAGACTTTAAAACTCATATCAGGTTATTCGTCATGTTTTCAGATTTATTATTTACTTACTCAGTGGTGGAGTTAATAATTTAAGGGCTCTAAGTGAACATGAGTTTGGGGGCCCGAGCTATAATGCACCGTTTTGTTATTTTGAGGGAGGTTTTTGTTCTCGAGACATGCACATCTTTATTTGAATTATGGTGGATTGGAAACTTGCCTTATGAGTTTCGTCGCCTACTAGAAAACCAGAGCTGAAAGTAGTTTTATTTTTTGCTGGTACAATTACATTTTTGTTTACATCCATTACATATGATTATGATTATGTTCAAATCAGAGTGAAGCTGACTCGTCCATTCTCACGTGAAAGGGGCGGAAAGCTTTGACAGTGAAAACAGATTTGACTATAAGGCGACGTTCAGACTGCAGCCTGAAGTGACCCAAATCCGATTTTTTGGCCTCTATGTGACTTGTATCTGATCTTTTAATGTCAGTCTGAACGACACAGATCCGATTTTTTGCAAATGTGACCCAGGACACTTGGATATGTGCTCCTGAACTGAAATACGATACATATCTGATCTTTTGACATGTGACTTCAGTCTGAACGGTCAAAGTGCATTCATCCACCTACACGTTATCAACAAGACAACAAACACAAACGTCACTATTCTGCGCGGAAGTTGGCGAAAATTGTGTCCGTGTGACTGAAGTGAAGCACATCACCACTCACCTCACTCTTTGGCTCCGTCTCCACATCCACGTTCACGTTTCATTTCAACAGACTGAACCACAAAACACCACGACCAAAAACCTCGTCCTTCTCCTTCTCAATCTCCTCCTTAAAACAAGTCTCCTCCTTAAAACAAGTAAGTGTTCATGTTCTGACTCCGGTACGAGAGGATCTTTAAAATCTCCAGGTGCTCGATGCTGCGTCCATGTTTGGACAACTTCCGTAAACACAGAGACGCTCGCTGCGGTTGACGTCGTCGTGTCTCCAGTGTCACATGTGGGACACTTTAGGGCCGTTTAATGTTCACACTGGAGTCACATACAAGTCGTATTTAATTGGAAAATGTGAACGACCTCGCAAAAACATCGGATTTCACAAAAAAATCGGAATTGAGCGTTAAGCCCTGCAGTCTGAACGTAGCCTAAGTAGTTTTCTGATAGATTAAAGTTTTTGACAAGGCTTGTTTGCAGTGCAGGGTCAGTGACGGGCTGATGTGGCTGGTTGTTGTAATATTTCTCGTGTCTCTGTGTTCAGGCTCAGTGGGACGGGCTCACTGGACGTGTCCTCTTCAACAGGACAAACGGACTGAGGACAGACTTCGACCTGGACGTCATCAGCCTCAAGGAGGACGGACTACACAAGGTACACAGCAGGTTCAGCAGACTTAAGCAGACTGTAGCCAAAATGCATAATTCATTCATTTAAAATTAAACCACTGGATTTTTTGAGACACCCAAAGTGCTTTACTGCGCACTATTCCTTCACTCCACACTTACGCCACATTTACATGAGAGCTTTAATTCTGAATAAAAATAAATTAATTCTGAATAAAAATGAATTCCACTTTAAATAAGACCATGTAAACACTTAATTTCTAAGGAAAATTTAATTTAATTCCAAAGTAAGTGTGTGGTTTATTCCAATTTTAAAGCCTAATTAATTTATTCCTCGATCATGCAAATGTTTCTTCTTCTTAAAAATAATCCCGGTCGTTCAGCTCTTGCTCGTTGTGTCGCCCTTCAATCCGGCTCCACTAGTCCTGGCTTCGGACTTTCATCAACTTCTCTTTGGATTTGAGAGCGGGATGCGGGAGTGGGCTGAGTTTGTCTTCTTCCTCCTTCTCCGACACTCTTCCCTTCTCCTCCTCAGCCGACAGACGTAATGCATGATGAGACAATTCTCCAACTGCTGCGCAATTATCATCAGAAAGACTGAGAAAAAAGTTTGCATCATGTTTGTGTCCGTGGCGTAATGACAAACCGCAAGCCGGTAGCAGCTGAAGTTTGCATTTTTCTTCCAGTCGACATAAATACGTTTGTGTCTCTGTCCAATCAGAACCTTCCCCACACCCAGACGTTGTGCAAAATTAAATAAAGACGATTTAACGTGTTTTCCATGTAAACCTCAATTTGGATTTATTATTCCCATGTAAACTTGAATGGTGCATGTTGGACTCCGCCAGGGCTGCCCTTTGTCACCGGTTCTGATCATTGTTTTTATGGACAGAATTTCTAGGCGCAGTCAGGGGCCGGAGGGGGTCCGGTTTGGGGACCACAGGATCTCATCTCTGCTGTTTGCGGATGATGTTGTCCTGTTGGTTTCATCGAACCAGGACCTGCAATGTGCACTGGGGCGGTTTGCAGCTGAGTGTGAAGCGGCTGGGATGAAGATCAGCTCTTCCAAGTCCGAGGTCGTGGTTCTCGACCGGAAAAAGTTGTCTTGTCGTCTCCGGGTGGGTGGAGAGTCTCTGCCTCAAGTGGAGGAGTTCAAGTATCTCGGGGTTTTTTTCACAAGTGAGGGGAGGACGGAGCGTGAGATTGACAGGTGGATCGGTGCAGCGTCTGCAGTGATGCGATCGCTGTATCGGACCATAGTGGTGAAAAGGGAGCTAAGTCGAAAGGCAAAACTCTTGATTTACCAGTCAGTCTTTGTTCCTCCCCTCACCTATGGTCATGAGCTCTGGGTAATGACCAAAAGGACGAGATCGTGGATACAAGCGGCAGAGATGAGTTTCCTCCGCAGGGTGAGGAGCTCAGTCACATGGGAGGAGCTCTGAGTCGAGAGGAGCCAGTTGAAGTGGCTCGGGCATCTGTTCTGGATGCCTCCTGTGCGCGTTCCTCTGGAGGTGTTCCAGGCATGTCCCACTGGAAGGAGTCCTCAGGGAAGACCCAGGACACGCTGGAGGGACTACGTCTCTCGGCTGGCCTGGGAACACCTCAGGGTCCCGCTGGAGGAGCTGGAGAACGTGTCTGGGGTGAAGGAAGTTTGTGAGTCCCTGCTTAGACTGCTGCCCCCGCGACCCGGCCCCGGATAAGCAGAAGAAAATGGATGGATGTAAACTTGAAGAAGAATATTTTAATTCTGAACTATTTTATTCACAGCAATTAATACAGTATAAAAAATAACATGTAAACGTGGCCACTCTGCCCCTCCAACCTCCACAACACTCACACACAGCACGACATATCACAGGTTTTCATGATTTTCTATTTCTGACGTAGTTTTGTGGGGTAGCACCTGCTCAATATTTATCCTAGTTTTATCATTTGTAAAGAAAAGCTGATCACTGGAAGTAACGCTGAGCTCTAAAAAATGAATCTTTTGTTTATGTCATTAATACACAATATTCCATGCACGATAATGGAAGAACAATTTACACTCAAGGAAGACGTTTTTCGGACAAAATAAAGGTGTTGTTATTATGATGTAAATTAGACGAGCCGGGGCCGTTGTTTACAGTGCGGTTGCCAGGTAACAGTCATGCTAAATAGGTAAACGGTCACATTTTTATATACAGTACCAACGATTATCTCCCAACTGAGCGACTGTCACGCGTCACATCATGTTTTATTCTGTAATGCTTAGACGAGTGTGTTGTGTGTGTGTGTTTGTGTGTGTGTGTTGTGTGTGTGTGTGTGTGTGTGTGTGTGTGTGCGCTGACCTGACTTGATCCGCTCTGACACAGATCGGCACTTGGGATCCCCCTAGCGGCCTCAACATGACGGACAGCCACAAGAGCAAGACGACCAACATCACCGACTCCCTGGCCAACAAGTCCCTGCGAGTCTCCACCATACTGGTACTGCAACAACACACAGTACTGCACACACGAACGACTCGCGCTGTAGTAGAAGTACACGGTGTACTTCATCGTTATGTGTTTTTATTTACAGTTTAGTGTCATTTACAGGTCAAAGCAGGTCTAAACCAAGACTAAAACGGTCTAAACCAGGACTAAACCAGGACTAAACCAGGTCTAAACCAGGACTGAACTAGCAGGACTGAACAAGGTCTAAACCAGGTCTAAACCAGGTCTAAACAAGGACTAAACCAGGACTAAACTAGGACTAAACCAGACCTGAACCAGGACTGAATCAGGACTAAATTAGGATTAACCAGGACTAAACCAGAGCTGAACCAAAGATGAACCAGGACTGAACCAGGACTAAACCAGAACTAAACTAGGACTACACCAGAGCTGATCCAGGACTGAACCAGGACTAAACCAGGTCTAAACTAGGTCCAAACCAGGACTAAACTAGGACAAAACTAGGACTAAAGCAGACATGAACCAAGACCGAACCAGGACTAAATTAGGACTAAAACAGAACTGAACCAGGTCTAAACCAGGACTCAACCAAGACTGAACCGAGGACTGAATCAGGACTGAACCAGGTCTAAACCAGAACTAAACTAGGACTAAACCAGAGCTGAACCGAGATTAAACCAGGACTAAATTAGGACTAAACCAGAACTAAACCAGGTCTAAACCTGGTCTAAACCAGGTCTAAACCAGGACTAAACCAGGTCTAAACCAGGTCTAAACCAGGACAAAACCAGGACTAATCTTGGACTAGAACTTAGAAACTAGGAGCGTCCCTGAGAGAACCCCAAAGCTCGATCGGGCGTCGGGTGCTCTTCGCCCTGTGGAGCGCCGGTCCTTTCGCCTGCGGTCACCCGACGGTCTACGCGGGCGCACCTCCGGGCTCGTTCCAACACTCGGAACTGTAACGATGGCGTTTCATCGCTCCTGATATCGCCATGATTCTAACAAATTTGTATGAAGAAAAACAAAAAACCCACCACTTCAATCCAGGTTAAAAAAGCATTGTGTCTGTTCCATAGCAGAAACTAAACTCTTGCCCAGTTGACAGAATTTTCGACAGTCGTGGCTCAATTCTTGACCACGTTTGCCGTTGATATTTGTAACTATATTTGAGCACGGCACCACAAAACACACCTCACAATCGTGGTTCAACTGTCAAACCCTCTCATCGTGTTGCGCAGGAGGAGCCGTACGTGATGTTCAAGAAGTCGGACAAGCCTCTGTACGGAAACGAGCGCTTCGAGGGATACTGCATCGACCTCCTCAAGGAGCTGGCGGCCATCCTGGGCTTCAGGTACGAGGTGCGCCTGGTGGAGGACGGGCGCTACGGCGTGCTGGACGAGGGCACGGGCCAGTGGAACGGCATGGTGCGAGAACTCATCGACCACGTGAGTACACATACAGGTCGTCTTTAGTCTGTCGGTTTTGATGAAGCAGTACATGGTTATTTTCCTCTAGCCTAATACATGCATTATGAATTTCGGACTTACGGTCAATGCATACCGGGAAACTGGGAACTTCCGAAAAAGTGAGCATCAAACCGCCGTGTTTGTTTCCCAGTGGGATGCATCTATTGTCAAAATCGATCTTTTCAAGTCTTTTGAACCATGTCGCTTTTGTTTCTGGTTCTGATATTGTCATGTTTTAGTTTTGGGATTCGGACGTCGTAATTGTGTGGTTGTTGGATCCTAACAGCGGAAAACAGCTTGAGAAATTTGTTTGCGACCTCCATAATGCAAAAGGGAATCAGATGTGTGTGACTCAAACCTCTGTTCAAACTGTTTCCCTTCCCAAAGGAATTGAAAAATAGTGAAAGGTGAAGGCGATGGGCAGAATTGATCCACAGGAAGGACGAAAAAGAAATCATCCCGAGTTTGGAGAGAACATTTTGTATGTGGAGCGCCAACAAAGCAAAATCCCGATCCCTCGCCCAACCTCAGTTATGAATGTAAAAAGTCAACACCAAAGCCAAACGCACCAACTGTTCACCAAGAAACACCTTCCACTGCAAAGAGACCAAGACGTGATGTTGCTGTAAAACCACAAGAACAAGAAAGTGCAGCTCAGTCTGTTTGTCTTCTGCTCCTCTCCATTAACAAACAGGATCCCGCTTTGTTGTCACTCCACATACAAAATGTTCTCTGTAAACTTGGGATGATTTCTTAGTCAGACAAAGTTTTCCTTTTTGGTTCTTCCTGTGGATCAATCCTGCCCATCACCTTCACCTATCACTATTTTTCAATTCCGTTGGGAAGAGAAACAGTTTGAACAGAGGTTTGCAGTCACACAGATTTGATTCCTTTTTGCATCTATGGAGTTGACAAACATCCAAAGCTTGTTTCTCGAGCTGTTTTCCGCTGTTAGGATCCAACAACCACACAATTACGATGTCCGAATCCCAAAACTAAAACATGACAATTTCAGAACCAGAAACAAAAGTGATATGGTTCAAAAGACTTGAAAAGTCTGGCTTTCTTAATAGACGCATCCCACTGGGAAAACAAACATGGCGGTTTGATGTTCAAATTTTTCGGAAAATTCTTCCCAGTATGAAATGTGCAGTGACCGGACGTCCAAAATTCGTGATGCATCTATGAAGTCGAAAGTGTCAAAAACAGGTCTTGAAACCAAAGAGAAACTGCTGTGTGCACTCTGCATCTATTTGTAAAGCTTTTTTTTTATACTCAGAGAATCTGGAAGTGCACTATTACCATGCTAGTTGTTGTTAGTGATGAAAGATATACTTAGACAAACTTTATTGATCCACAAGGGAAATTATTTGGGCACAGTAGCTCAAACATCACAATATACAGGGTGTTCCAAAAATGTGACATTATTTCGCAGGCCAATAATTTTGTCAGTTCTCAAATCTAACATTTTCACAGAATGTGTAGAAACAGATCGAGATTTTATATTTAATGTTTTGTTTTTAATGTTAATGTTTTGTGTTTGTTCTGCCGTTCACTCCCAAAGAAACTTCATTTTGCATCTTGGAATCCGCTCGCACACACTCACCCAAGACTGTGTAGCCTTGAGCGCAAAATTTGGAAAAACTTCTCCAACTGGCAAACAAATTTGGACTTGGTGCCAAAAACTGTAAGAGTTTGGCTGTTTATTGCAGGGCTAAAGGATCTGGTAGACCAACTTCAACATCAGAAGAGAAATGAAGAGAGTGAACGGCACGGCTCGACCTGAAAACAGAACAAAAATGAAATGTTAAAAATAAAATCTTGATCTGTTTCTATCAGAGGTGGTTCTAGGACGGGGGTCACCTCTAATCCGATTGGCCCCTGAAGTGTCCCGGAGAATTCAATGATCACTGATGCAATTCCACCTCCAAACTTTCAGCGGCAGTAGCTCTATTTCGTCAATACAACTTAATGGGGGAAGAAACAGACCAGTGAAGGACTTTTTTTACTGTCTATCGGCAACTTCTTAATGATCCCCAGCCCTAATCTCGACCGCTTTGTTTACTGTTGTGTTGTTCCACAAAAGGGACCCAGACAGGCGCTTGAGTTTGACGTCATAGCTTCATAGCTCTTCGTTGATTGGTCGGTGCGCCGTCTACAACTTCCGGGGTTCTTGCAAACCGTCTATAGCACAGGGGTGAGCAAACTATGGCCCGGGGGCCGTATGCGGCTGTTTAAACCTTTTAATCCGGCCCACCGAACTTGAATAAATTACAATAATAAACCTTGTTGATGTTTTATTTTTCCTGCATTTCCGGCGTTTCCCAGTAGATGGCACACTATATATACATTAATGTGCAGCGTATTATGTTGGTCGCAATGCTTTATGGGAAAGTGACAGGAGTCATTTTGTGGGCGGCATATTTGGACCATGAGTGAGGTAGAAGTGTTCAAGACATAAGGCTGCACTGTTTCTGTTTTAAGTTGGTTTAAAGCAAAGTCTAAAGGTTTACAGATGCAGTGTTATAAATCATAACACATGGAGTGTCTTATAGGGCTGGTTACACTGTATGTGTAACTGTTTACATGTGTAGCCTTGGGGCTTGGGCTCTGTTAGTCTATGAAATCTAAGCACTCAGGACTCACACTAGGTTGTGGTGTGCGGCTGAGTAGACCTCATTCACTTTTTATGTAGTCTAAAAGTTACAGCGTGTGGTGCAGAATACGTTCCTTCATGAGCGCAGATACGAGTGTAATGGAGCTGGGCTCTTAACACGTCATGTCCTGCCTCCTGTCTCCGGTCCTTCAGTCAAATTTTAGAACCCAATGTGGCCACCGAGCCATAAAGTCTATTGTATTCTGATTCCTGACCCAGACGCTGAAGAAAAATGAAACTGAGCAGAGGCACTAGGTGGTAAGAAACCAGAGTTCTTGGAGAAAAACTATCCAGACACATTGGGAACATGAAAACTCCACATAGAAACACCTGGGACCCGGGAATCAAACCCAAAACCTTCTTGCTCAAATTAAACTACAGAACCTTTTGAAAAACACAAGTAAAATGTGTGATTCGTCCCGGGTCGTGCACATGTGCTGAGAGCCGCAGAGTGAGTGTGAGTTGGTGTCATGTGAGCTGTGATCAGACTGAGAGTGTATTGATCTAACATCTGTCTGCTGGAACATTAGTCCAATTACTCCTCTGCTCTTATTGGCCCCCGGGGGCCCTTTAGTCCTCTCCTCCTCCTCCGCTCTCCTCTTCTCCTTCTCACCACATCCATCCATCTCTCTACCCCCTCATCTCTCTCCTCTCCTCCCCCCTGCTCTTCCCTTCTTGTTATTCGTTAATATTCTGGTTGAACAGTCAGGTTCAAGGTCCAATTTGAAATAGTTATTCATCTCAATAAAGAACCCATATTTAATTGTTTTTTTTTTGTTGTCGTCGTTTTTAGTTTTCTCTAGTAGCTCTATTAGACTTTATTATTAAACATTCACAGGAGATAAGGACTTCAACTGTTTACTTTCTAAACTCCTGACAGCAGAGGGCGCTCTAACCCCTAAATGCCTCACTGGAAACAGAGGTGAATTCATTTAAGTGTATTTTTTTTCAAATACAGACATAATTTTCAGCTGAAATGTGAAATACTGATCCCAAAGTGACGAAAAGCAGGTTTAAAATAGAATTAAAGTCACAAGAATGCAGAATATATTCTTAGGAACTGTTTACATGAGAACGCTTGCAGGTAAGAACGACTAAATAGTTTATCGGAAGTGCCTTTCGTTTAGACGGTGACAGCGTTTTGGGGGCTTAAAAATGTAAAAATCTGAAACCACATCCAGAGTGGAAAAGTTAAATACACTCCACCGTAGTGTTTCCATCTACACTGCCCAAGACGCAAAACTCTGGTCAGATCTGATCAGGTCATGTACATGTTTACGTCACAAACATACAGTGCACAGAAACAAACATGTCGGACCTTCAAGTTGCTCTGACAGCTCTACTAAACTTACAGGAGGCTCCCAACAAATGTACAGAATGTGCAGAGATTCTATTAGTGAACAGAAAAGGATCTGCAGTCACCTCTGTCAAATTCTGGATGCACCAGGTCGTTGTAGTCGAGTCAGACGGTGATGGACGAGACCCGGAGAACCAGTCGACTTTGTGGAAGGAGGAGCTGATGAAAATGTGTGACGTCAAAACTTCCATATTTCCAAAGACGCTCTTGTTGCTTTAAGTACAAACATAACCAGTCGAATTTCACACACTTTTGCGTCACCGTGTGTACGCAGATTTACTCTCGAAAACACTCATCTAAACGCGGAATAAAAGTGAAGACGCGACGCCACTTTTGCGTTTTCTGTTCAGACCGTCCTCATATGAACGTAGCCTTACTCTGAACAGTGTCGCCTTGCCACAGATCTGATCTATAACTTGGCTTGTGGTGCCACTTGCTTAATCATAGGCCCCGTCCGCACTAGTTTGTATTCGAGTCGTTTTCATTGTGGATTCAGTGTTCGTTCGCACTAATCCCACTGAAAATGGCTCCAGAGACGGAACAATCTGATGCCTCCACCTCCCACGAAAACATCTGAGTACAGATCTGATCCTGCACCGTGTGGACTCCTGAAAACACTGATACTCTGATGTAGGTCTGTGCACCGTGAAGTAATTCACCACCAAAACACTAACAGGCTAGAATATCTGTCCATTCATATAAACGTGTGTCTGTGTGTACGACCTGCAGACGTATAATCTCTGAAAAGTTTAACATGAACCATCTCCAAACACAGAACAGACTCACCATCAGCAGAACACGCCTCTGTCACAGAAAGAACACTCATATTCCACTGAGTCGTGTCCTTTAGTCCGACAGAAGCTGAACCACATCAGCGCACAAGGAGCGAGCTGTTTTTTTTTTTTTAAGTGCTCAGTTTATGCAAATGAGCCATGTGGTTTTAAATTTAGTTTCTGTAAAACGTAAACAAATGTGATTAAAGCTGTGTGGATAGGGAAGGATTGCGGACACAGAAACGACGTGTCTGGACTCAAAACGTTTCCGATACAGTGATTTATTTCAGTATAAACGTAGCCCTAGATGAGCTTAATGTGAGACTGTGGAACATTCCAGGCAAAGCAACAACATCATGAAGAGGTTAGGTTAGGTTGCTTTATTTGTACCCGTTTTTGCAGATTTAAGCGGCAAGTTGAGACAAGCAGGTGAAAGTTTTTTCTTTAAAGAAAACTCTGTCACTCCAGATTGATCTGCGTGTCAGTCTGAAGTGAGTTCTGAACAGTATCAGTCTGAAATGGCTCTCGCTGAAAGAGATTAGAAAAGGTGAAGCGTCATGACGATTATCTGAATCTGATTAGTCGAAACTTTGCCGGAAAATCAAACTTTAGTTAAATCCAGACGAGAGAGAAAAGCCCAGGGGTCTGGTCAAGTGGTAACGGAGGGAAACGGGCAGATTTTTTGACAGATTTCTTATTCAGAAACTAGAGGGACTATTGAAATAAGTAAAGTATCAGAATGTAGGAAAGAGTTACACTCCAACAGGGTCAAGTTAAACCTGTGATATTCTTTCAAGTTCAAGACAAAAAAAATTTAAAAACTCATGTCGGTAACAGAGGGAATGAAATATGCAGCACTTTTTGGGCAATAAATCCAAACAGTGATAACTCTTGGTTCTCACTTACATATCCTTAACAAACTGGTTTGAATATTTGCTTCATATAGTTTTCTACCATATGGTACAAGATTAGGTTGAAAAACCTCTTACTTTTTGACTCAAGAGATTTTTTTATTAAGAAAGGTCATGGTAACGGAGGGAAAAGTAACGGAGTGAAAATTGTACAAACAAGTAGAAGGTGCAGGATTTTACATCATTTGTCGCTTTTTTCTTCTGAATACTTTAATATTACTTCAAAATGAAAGGAAACTATTTCTATAAAATATGTCAGTCCTTCCAAGCAAATTTTTATCATTTTAAATACATTTTCTTTTTTAAAATCATGTCCCTTCATCAACAGTTCAAAGATGGAATAACACAAGATATGATGAAATACATCCATTTATTTACATGATTTGCAGGTCTTTGAAATTTGGGAAATAATTTTTGTTCCATGTTTCATACATGGTCTGTTTAAAACGTATGGAACTTTAGAACCAAAAATGGTCCAGAAAAAAGGTCAACAGTTTCATAAACTAGAGTACATATGTATCTGTTCAATACATTTTTATATCAGATGCATTAACTTGCCTTGCTGTTTACAGACATCTTCCCTGTCTTCAAATGCAAAAAGCTCTTATCTTCTGCACGTTTTTCACAAACTAAATCGTCTGTATTGGTGCTAAAATAGAAATACATCGTGTTTGTTTTGGTTCGTTTGGGCACTTCACCTTTAGCTTCCGTAAAAAACTCAATCCTGGTCTCTATCGCACCGGGGAGGGAGGCTGCAGATGCCACGATGGATCCTCATCAATTTTTGAACTCACACGTATTGCAAGAATCCATCTGACTGTACAAGGTTTCATTTAAACACCAATTCTAACATGTTTTTTTTTTCCCTGTGTGTCCTACAGAAAGCAGACCTGGCCGTGGCTCCTCTGGCCATCACGTACGTCCGGGAGAAGGTCATCGACTTCTCCAAGCCCTTCATGACCCTGGGCATCAGTATTCTGTACCGCAAACCCAACGGCACCAACCCCGGCGTCTTCTCCTTCCTCAACCCCCTGTCCCCCGACATCTGGATGTATATTCTGCTCGCCTGCTTGGGTGTCAGTTGCGTGCTGTTTGTCATTGCCAGGTAACATCGCAACATGACAACGCTGTGCTTCTGCTGCTTAGAGACAAAAGAAAAAGGACGGATCAGCCAAAATATAATGACCACTGAGCTCTTATGACCTGTTCTGTTGTTTTACAGTAACAGAAGAGGCTTAAAACAAACCTATTCTTCACATTTCAGAGCTTTTAATCATGTTAGTTGTTTCTTTTCTCATTGACCCTCATTTTGGTTCAAATGAAAAAGAAAAATCTGAAACTTGCCAGTGTAATGTGCAGTTATTCATAGGAAAGGCCCAGAGTATGTGGTGTTTTTAATGATGTCAGCTCCTATTTAGCCTGATTCTTCAGCAAGTTTCACTTCGTAGAAACCGTCTGACCTCACAGCATTAGGATTCAATAGTAGGCAGACTTTTTTTAAATTTAACCAATCGCTGCTATTTGGTCGTGACATTTGTAATCCGTCAAATCCCGTAGGAAGAAGGACAATAACGTCTTTCCTCTTGATAAAATTCACCAAACATTCTCTTTGTTCCGGCTTTAAATCCTCGATCTCGGGAATCGTTGCCAACACAGAATGTCTGTTGTTGTCTACATCCATCTCGACCGTTTTGTTTACTGTAGTACTGTTTATAGAATAAACAGAGAAAAAATACAAACATTTTAAGTCCAAAATGACGAAGATCACAGCAGCGTTTTCAGAAAGAGGGACCATAATATTTTAACGTAAGTCAATGGGAGTCGGGATCAGAAGGAGCCAGAAAAGTAAACACTTAATTCTAATGAATGAAAATGATTATTCAGATTTAAACTTAATTCCGAAGTAAGTAAGTGTTTTATTGTGATTTTAAAGCTGAACTAATTTCTTCCTCGATCGTGTAAGTGTTTAGTCAGGCTGGTCTCACCTAGTGCCTCTGCTCAATTTAACTTTCTCTCCAGCGACTAGATCAGGAATCAAAATACACTACACGGTTTGCAAAAATCCTGTAAGTGCGAGTTTGGGCACCGGCAAATCAGCGAAGAGACATATATTCTGTGTTGGCAACGATTCCCGAGATCGAAGATTTAAAGCTGGAACAAAGAGAATGTTTGGTGAATTTTATCAAGGGGAAAGACGTTATTGTCCTTCTTCCTACGGGATTTGGGAAAAGCTTATTACATACGTCACGACCAAACAGCAGCGATTGGTTAAATAAAAAAAAAGTACCCGCCTACTGTCGAGCGAACGAATCCTAATGCTGTGAGGTCAGACAGTTTCTACGAAGTGAATCAGGCTGATGAATCAGGCTAGAAAAAGGTGGAAACTAGTCATTGTGATTTTAAATTATAACAGAATAATCCACGGGTGTCATAGATTATAATAAAAGCACGATATGTCTTCTTTGATGCTCACATGGGCGATGTAAAGTTATGAATATAGAGCAGGAAATTTGCTTTAACAGCTCAACCTTAGCTTAGACCAGAAGTGTCAAACTCAATTTCACAGAGGTCAAAATTAAAAACTGGGACTAAGTCGTGGGCCAAATTAAATATTTATTTAACATCTACATGTTTTCTCTTCTTTCGAGATATGTAATGTTAAACCTTTTCTTATTAAAATAAATGTTTAATAATAGTTTTGGTTAAACATTGAATCCAGAACAAGCAGAATATAAAATAATAACAACATTTTAAATAAATAATGTCTCTATAACCTGCATCCGGTGGACCAGCTCTAATACATGTTTGATATGATCTCGTGGGCCAAATATAATTATATCATGGCCCAAATTTGGCCCCTGTGCCTGAGTTTACATGTCTGTCTTAGATTATCTTAAAAAATAAGTAATAAAACTCTGTTGCAAAGATCCAATAAAACAAGGATACCAAAATGAAACTACTAAAAACTTTCAAAGTTAATCAAATGCTATAAATAAATAAAATAAATAAATAAATAATAAAATAATAAATTACAAAAATAAATAATAATAAAAATAAATAAATACATAAATAAAAATAAATGAATAATAATAAATACAAAATAAAAATATAATAAATTACAAAAATAAAAAGATAATAAAATAAATAAATAAATACATAAATAAAATAAATGAATAATAATAAATACAAAATAAATAAATACATAATTATAAATAAATAATACATTTCAAAAATAAATAATAAATACATAAATAAAAATAAATGAATAATAAAAAAACTAAATAAATACATAATACATAAAAAATACATTACAAAAATAAATTATAATAAAAATATATAAATAAATACATAAATAAAATAAATGATTAATAAAAAATACTACATAAATATAAAAAAAAATACATTACAAAAATAAATTATAATAAAAATAAATACATATATCAATACATAAATATAAATACATGAATAGTAATACATACAAAATAAATAAATCCAATATTTTATTGAACACCATATTACAAATGATTCAAGGCTCTATTTTTATCTGTCACTTCTGCCCAAACAACCTTTTATTCACCTCTCCTCAGTGGTCATAATGTTTTTGCTGATCTGGTCCCTCTCTCCTCTTCCTCCTCTTCCTCCTCCTCCTCTGTTCTCCAGGTTAATTCACTAAAAGCTGCCGTAGCGTCTTTACAATGGGCACTCGGAGCGGGCGTACATTACCGCGGCGGTGTTTACTGAGCCCTGAGCCACTCCGGACAAATGACTTAACGCCGGCGTTCAGAATAATCCGCACAGATCAATGCGCTCATTTAGCTAACGATGCCCCCGCGTAATCACAGAGCGAGTTTAAAGGGCCTTCTGGGAGAGCGGAGAGCGGCGGGTGGGCGAGGAGAAGCGGAGGTATGGGTGCAAACGATTGTGGTTAATTCTACAAAGATAGGAACGTTTTTTTTGGTCAGTGTGTGTGAATTTGCTCCAAAAAAATGAAGAAAATGATAAAATAACCAAAAAATGTATAAAGTTTTTTTAATAAATTGAATGAAAATGAAAAAAAGAAAACAAAAAACATAGGTAATGGGGTGTTCATTTGTTTTTCAAAATAAAACCAATAATAAGAAAATGAAAAAAACAACTATTTTCTTCATTATTTGTCTCCAAAACCAAAATGAAAAAGCAAATAATGATTCATTTTTTCAGTTTTCGATTTTGTGTTTCCCGTTTACGTGACTTAAATTGTGATGCCGGATTTTTGCACCGCATACGGACTGAACCGGGACTAAACCAGGACTAAACCAAGACTAAACAGTTTTCAGTCCCGGTCTGGTCCTGGTCTCAGTCCCGGTCTCAGTCCCGGTTTCAGTCCTGGTCTCATTCCCGGTCTGATCCTGGTCTGGTCCTGGTCTGGTCCTGGTCTCATTCCTGGTCTGGTCCTGGTCTGGTCCTGGTCTGGTACCGGTCTCAGTCCTGGTGTCAGTCCCGGTCCGGTCAATCTCTCAATCACGATCTCATCCCAGTCTCAGTCCTGGTCTCGGTCCTGGTCTGGTCCTGGTCTGGCGCCAGTCTCAGTCCCAGTCTCAGTTCTGGCCTGGTCTCAGTCCCGGTCTCAGTCCTGGACTGGTCCCAGTCTCAGTTCTGGTCTCAATCCCGGTCTCAGTCACGGTCTGTTCCTGGTCTGGTCCTGGTCTAAGTCCTGTCTCAGTTCCGGTCTGGTCCTGGACCTACTTTAGTCCTGGTTTAGTCTTGGTTTAGTCCTGGTTTAGTCTTGGTTTAGACCTAATGTAGACCTGGTTTAGACCTATTTTAGTCCTGGTTCAGTCCGGCATCCCAGTTTAAGTCACAGAAACAGAAAACGGTCATTATCCGTTTTTCCCATTTTTCATTTAAACACAAAATCAAAAACTGAAAAAAAAATGTTACCTGTTTTTTCATTCTGGTTTTGGAGACAATTATAAAGAAAACTGTTGTTTTTTTCATTTTCTTATTTTTGATTTTATTTTGAAAAACAACTGAACAAATGACACACAGATTCTCAGGACTACAGTATCCATAATGCTCCAATCCATCAAGCGGTGTGGCTTTGTAGTTTACCAAAGTCGTACTAAAACATTTTGACAGATTTTTGAGCGACATGTACCACATAAAATCAGTTCGACGTCAGTAAACACAACCAGAATGAATACATAAGTCGCACTGTCAATTTTTGAGAAAATTTAAGGATTTTAAATGCGCCTTATAGTCCGAAAAATACGGTATATATATTTTTTTTTATTACTGTGACAAAAAACTATCACATTAAGCTCATATACAGACATTTCTGTGCCAAACAAAAGCTGTTCCAAGTTATTTTAATAATTTGTCCGTATAGTCTTTGTGGTTCACCCAATTACAGCCCTTTTGTTCACGGGAAATTCAATGTTTTGTCAATTTTTGGCAAAGCTGCACGTACACGGCAAACACCACAGCTCTCGGGAAGCTCTTTAAATCGCGAGCTGTATGTACGTTCTACAAATCGGCCTTTAAATCTACCTTTCAGCATGATCGTGTACAGATTTAAACCAGGCTACACATCGCATTTATCATCATATTTCATAAACCTGCATTTCTCTAACAACAAACACAAGCCTGTCGTTCCTCTGTCTCCGGCGCATGGCTCACGGCTGCATGGATCTGAACTAAAACGCTACTTAAACGCACAAATGTTACCGGCAAAAATGATTACTGAAGAGGGAAGCTGCAACTGTCACCTAAGTGAGTACAGAATATGCAAAATATGAGCTTATTTTGTGTCGCAAGAACTCGGTAAGTAGATCGGAGCATGACAAAAGTGGAAATCAAACCTAAATTTTCTTTTTGTTTTGCAACTAAACTGTATATACGGTGTTTTTATCCTATTTGTCGAGTGTTCCTTGTCTATTTTAGGTGTTTTAGTGCAGCTTTATGTTCAAAATGTTCAAAATAATCTGCAATTTCAAGTACTACATGACATTACACAAGACTGTCCTGATCAGGCTGTTGTTTCTGATCATAAACACTCAGAGTTTGAAGTGTGGACAGACCAGTCACACAGTTCTTCACCTTTCACTTTTCCATAAAAATAAAAAAGTTTAGGCTTTGTTCACGCTTACGTCACAAACCAGAAAGACGTTTGGACACATGCGATGACGACTTCTGGTGTTGTTCCCGACACCGACTGTGATCAAACCCGCTGAAGTAAAAATGAAAACCGGACAATAGGGAGCATCATTTGCCCAACTTTTTGAAAAAAATTTGGCAAGGCAAGTTTATTTGTACAGCACAATTCGTACACAAAGTAATTCAAAGTGCTTTACAGAATAAGAAATACATTAAAATCATAATAAAAACAAATCAAAACATAAATAATCATGAAGATTAAAATGAAAAAAAGAGAGACATAAATTGGAGAGAAGAGTGCGGAATGAAAACCTTTCAGTTATTTGCACAGTTAAACAGAAATGTTTTGAGTCTGGATTTAAACAGCGTCACAGAAGAGTCTGTCTCACATGTTCAGACTGTTCCAGGTTTTAGCTGCATGAACCTGAAACTCTGACTCCCCTTGTTTAGTCGTGACTCTGGGCACCAGCAGGAGTTGGTCCCTGAGCTCCTCAGAGTGTGAGATGTTCATATGACACTAACATGTCACAGATGGACTTTGGTGCTCGGATTTTGAAAATCAATCTGTACCTTGTATCAATTTTTTACATTTGCCAGTCAAACTTCCATGAGAAATGTCATGAAGTTCTATTGATGTTTACTGAGTCCACCAAGACTCTGAAGTTTAGTGCAGAAGCTTTAAATCTGAACAGAAAAATCTGTTTTTCTTTAATAACATCAAAAATAATTAATTTAGGGCGTTTTTCACACCACTAGTTTGATTATTTGGTTCGCACCAGGCAGTAAAATTGTTATTATAATTTAACTTCTTAGGTTCTTTTTAAAGACAATGCAGTAAAGTGTATTTACCTTGTTGACATGTTTCGGCTGCTGCTGCAAGCATCTTCAGAACTGTCACCGGTGTTGGTGGTGACGTGTCGTATATCAGCTGTTGTTACTTCCTGTAGGCGTGGTCAGCCTGATGGACCTGCGTGGTCAGCCTGATGGACTGCACTCGGTCACTACCCAGAGCTCATGACCAGAGGTGAGAGTAGGAACGAAGACTGACGGTAAATCGAGAGCTTCGCCTTTTGACTCAGCTCCTCTTCACCACAACGGTCCGATACAGCGACCGCATCACTGCCGAAGCTGCACCGATCCGCCTGTCAATCTCACGCTCCATCCTCCCCTCACTCGAGAACAAAACCCCGAGATACTTGCACTCCTCCACTTGAGGCAAAGACTCCCCACCCACCCGGAGAGGGCAAGACACCGTGATTTTAGAAATTAAAAAAAAAAATTTCAGCCAAATCTGAGACGGCTCATAGGGGAGGGCGGCTGATTTCATACGGACTGACCCAAATTTAAGACAGTAAAAATCAGGTACAATCAAAACTTTAAGTATTTCTTCCATAGACTAAAACAGATTCTGGTCTGTGCTGGCGTTTGGTGATTGTAACGATCGATTTCAGAGCCACAAAAGGACGGCTCAGTCTCCCCGATGCAGAATACAGTATTTTCTCTGATCACATCTGAAACTCCCAAAGGAAATCCATACCTTATTATTTCATCCATTTCTGAGACCATTTTTTTCTGGGTACTTCGTGCGTTTATGAGGTTACATCGATTTTTCACATTACTAAACAAATTGCGTCCAGAGATTGTGATGAAGAAGAACGTGTTTGGAGGGAAAGTTGATGAAATGGAAGAACGTTATTGGACTAAACAGAATTATTTCCAGTTTTGATCAGTGGAAAAAAGGTGGATTATCCCAAGATGGAGTCAGCGTTTAGTGAGAGATGATTATTTTCTGTATTTATCTGATGTTTTCTGTCTTGAGTCGGTGTTTTCTCGGTTCTTGAGTAGCCAAAGTGACAGTGGCTCAGTTGGTAGAGCGTTTGGTTTGCGGTTCGAATCCCCGAGATGCACACCCGCCTGTTAACCCGTGATTATGTCAGAGTTAAATCGTTGATATTCCACCCGTTACCCGCCCGTGCCCGAGATAAATCAGGGTCAGCCCGTTAGTCCGACAGCCCAGTAGTCCAGGACTAAACCAGGACTGAACCAGAACTGAACCAGAACTGAACCAGAACTGAACCAGGACTGAACAGGACTGAACCTACGCCGTGTCATTCAAGGATTATAAATATATACACACCACAAACTGCATAGCTGATCGCCAGAACTAAACCAGGTCTACACTAGGACTAAACCAGGACCAAACCAGAACTAAACCAAGTCTACACCAGGACCAAACCAGAACTAAACCAGGTCTACACCAGGACCAAACCAGGACTAAACCAAGTCTACACCAGGACCAAACCAGGACTAAACCAAGTCTACACCAGGACCAAACCAGGACTTAACCAGGATTGAACCAGAACTAAACCAGATCTAAACCAAGACTAAACTAGATCTAAACCAGGTCTACACCAGGACATAACCAGGACCAAACCAGAACTAAACCAGGTCTAAACCAGGTCTAAACTAGATCTAAACCAGGTCTAAACCAGGACTAAACCAGGACAAAACTAGATCTAAACCAAGTCTACACCAGGACATAACCAGGACCAAACCAGAACTAAACCAGGTCTAAACCAGGTCTAAACTAGATCTAAACCAGGTCTAAACCAGGACTAAACCAGGACAAAACTAGATCTAAACCAGGTCTACACCAGGACATAACCAGGACCAAACCAGAACTAAACCAGGTCTAAACCAGGTCTAAACTAGATCTAAACCAGGTCTAAACCAGGACTAAACCAGGACAAAACTAGATCTAAACCAGGTCTACACCAGGACATAACCAGGACCAAACCAGAACTAAACCAGGACTAAACCAGGACAAAACTAGATCTAAACCAGGACTAAACTAGATCTAAACCAGGTCTAAACCAGGACTAAACCAGGTCTAAACCAGGTCTAAACCAGATCTAAACCAGGTCTAAACCAGATCTAAACCAGGTCTAAACCAGGACTAAACTAGATCTAAACCAGGTCTAAACCAGGTCTAAACCAGGACTAAACCAGGACTAAACCAGGTCTACACCAGGACCAAACCAGGACTGAACCAGGTCTAAACCAGAACTAAACCAGGACCAAACCAGAACTAAACCAAGTCTACACCAGGACCAAACCAGGACTTAACCAGGATTGAACCAGAACTAAACCAGATCTAAACCAAGACTAAACTAGATCTAAACCAGGTCTACACCAGGACATAACCAGGACCAAACCAGAACTAAACCAGGTCTAAACCAGGACATAACCAGGACATAACCAGGACCAAACCAGAACTAAACCAGGTGTAAACCAGGTCTAAACTAGATCTAAACCAGGACTAAACCAGGACTAAACCAGGTCTAAAAACAGGACTAAACCAGGTGTAAAAACAGGACTAAACCAGGACTAAACCAGGACTAAACCAGGTCTAAACCAGGACTAAACCAGGTCTAAACCAGGACTAAACCAGGTCTAAACCAGATCTAAACCAGGTCTAAACCAGGTCTAAACCAGAACTAAAGTAAGTGCAGGAGTGTAATAAAATTTTTAAAAAGTCTTCTCTCAGTTTTGTCCATCATTTCTTCGGGAAAACACCAGAAAATCTCTTTGTTTCCATGGCAACGGACGCCCCGGACACGCCTCAAATATTTTTTTTCTCCCTCTTCGTCGTTCATTTGACTCTCCTGACTCGCCCGCAAAACTCTAGAACGTAAAAGTCTAGACCCGGTGCAGGACTCTGGCTCAGACATTTCCCCTGTGCACCTGTGGGAGAGATGGAGGGATGGAGGGATGGAGGGACGGAGGGACGGAGGGATGGAGGGAAGAGTGTTTTAGCATTCAAACATTTCCCCCGTGTACCTGTCGGAGAGACGGAGAGATGGAAGGATGAGAAATGTTTATTAATGACCACAGAACACCAACTTGTTGAGATGGAGGGATGGTGGAAGGACGGTGGAGGGATGGAGAGATGGAGGAAGAAAAGAAAGGAGAGAATTCAGACTTATCCTCTGTATAAATGAGTGAAAGATGGAGAGATGAAGGAGGGAGAGAAAGAGGAAGATAGCGTCAGTATTCGACGTTAACGCTCAGACGTGTCCCCCGTGTTAGAGATGGAGGGATAGAAAGAAAGAAAGAGAGAGAGATGGAGGGATGAAGGATGAAAGGAGTTTAAGATGTGTGTGTGAGAGAGATGGAGAGAGAGAAAGAGAGAGAGAAATGATGGAGGGATGAAGTGTGAGTGTTTGGAGGTCACACTGGGACAAAATCCCCCGTGCACCTGTGCAAAAGATGGAGGGATAGAGAGATGGAGGGATGGCGGGATGGAGACAGAGAGGGATGGAGAGATAGATGGATGGAAAGATAGAGGGATGGAGAGACAGAGGGGTGGAGAAATGGACGGATGGAGAGATAGAAGTATCAGAAATGTTTATTAATGAACACAAAACAATTACACCACGTTGTTGTGATGGAGAGATGGAGGGATAGAGGAATGATGGAGGGATGGAGAGATGGAGGAAGGAAATAAACGAGAGGATCCATATCCACGTATCCCCTGTGCACCTGAGTGTGAGAGACGGAGAGATGAAGGAGGGATGGAGAGATGAAGGAGGGATGGAGAGATGGAGGTGGAGGAGGATAGAAAGTTTGAGTATTCAGTGTCAGCGCTCAGACATGTCCCCAGAGTGAGAGACGGAGAGATAGAGAGAAAGAGAGAGAGATGATGGAGGGATGAAGGATGAAAGGAGTTTAAGGTGTTGGCGTTCAGACATGTCCCCTGAGAGACGGAGAGATGGAGGGATGGAGAGAAGGAAAAATAGAGAGATGGAGGGATGAAGTTTGAGTGTTTGGAGGTCGCACTGGGACAAAATTCCCCGTGCGCCTGTGCAAAAGATGGAGGGATAGAGAGACGGAGGGATGGAGAGATGGAGACAGAGAAGGATGGAGAGATAGAGGGATGGAAAGATGGAGGGATGGAGAGATAGAGGGGTGGAGAAATGGAGGGATGGAGAGATAGAAGTATCAGAAATGTTTAATAATGACAAGAAGAGAACAAGTACGTCAAGTTGTTGTGATGGAGAGATGGAGGGATGATGGAGAGATGGAGGGATGATGGAGAGATGGAGGGATGGCAAGATGGAGCTAGAGAGGGATGGAGAGATATAGAGATGGAAAGATGGAGGGATGGAGAGATAGAGGGGTGGAGAAATGGAAGGATGGAGAGATAGAAGTATCAGAAATGTTTACTAATAAGAGCAGAACAAGTACACCGAGTTGTTGAGATGGAGAGATGGAGGGATGATGGAGGGATGGAAGAATAAAAGAAATGAAAGGATTTAGTGTTAGCATTCGGACATACCCCTGGGAGAGATGGAGGGATGGAGAGGAGGAAGAATGGAGAGATGGAGGGATGAAGTTTGAGTGTTTGGAGGTCACACTGGGACAAAATTCCCCGTGTATCCTGTGCAAAAGATGGAGGGATAGAGAGATGGAGGGATGGACAGATGGAGACAGAGTGTGATGGAGAGATAGAGGGATGGAGAGATAAAGGGATGGAAAGATAGGGGATGGAGAGATAGATGGGTGGAGAAATGGAAGGATGGAGAGATAGAAGTATCAGAAATGTTTATTAATGACGACAGAACAAGTACGCCAAGTTGTTGAGATGGAGAGATGGAGGGATAGAGGAATGGTGGAGGGATGGAGAGATGAAGTGATGGAAAAATAGAGGGATGGAGAGTTAGATGAGTGAAAAGATGGAAGGATGGAGAGATAGAACTGTCAGAATTGTTTATTAACGACAAGAACAGAACAAGTATGCTGAATTGTTGAGACGGAGAGATGGAGGGATAGAGGAATGATGGAGGGATGGAGAGATGGAGGAAGGAAATAAACGAGAGGATCCATATCCACGTATCCCCTGTGCACCTGAGTGTGAGAGACGGAGAGAGAAAGGAGGGATGGAGAGATGAGGAGGGATGGAGAGGTGGAGGAGGATAGAAAGTTTGAGTATTCAGTGTCAGCGCTCAGACATGTCCCCAGAGTGAGAGATGGAGAGATAGAGAGAAAGAGAGAGAGATGATGGAGGGATGAAGGATGAAAGGAGTTTAAGGTGTTGGCGTTCAGACATGTCCCCTGAGAGACGGAGAGATGGAGAGAGAGAAAGAAAGAGAGAGAGATGGAGGGATGAAGTTTGAGTGTTTGGAGGTCACACTGGGACAGAATTCCCCGTGCGCCTGTGCAAAAGATGGAGGGATAGAGAGACGGAGGGATGGCGGGATGGAGACAGAGAAGGATGGAGAGATATAGAGATGGAAAGATGGAGGGATGGAGAGACAGAGGGGTGGAGAAATGGAGGGATGGAGAGATAGAAGTATCAGAAATGTTTAATAATGACAAGAACAGAACAAGTACGTCAAGTTGTTGTGATGGAGAGATGGATGGAGGAGATGGAGAGATGGAGAGAGAGGGATGGAGAGATATAGAGATGGAAAGATGGAGGGATGGGGAGAGAGAGAAGGATCAGAAATGTTTACTAATAAGAGCAGAACAAGTACACCGAGTTGTTGAGATGGAGAGATGGCGGGATGATGGAGGGATGGAAGAATAAAAGAAATGAAAGGATTTAGTGTTAGCATTCGGACATACCCCTGGGAGAGATGGAGGGATGGAGAGGAGGAAGAATGGAGAGATGGAGGGATGAAGTTTGAGTGTTTGGAGGTCACACTGGGACAAAATTCCCCATGCACCTGTGCAAAAGATGGAGGGATAGAGAGATGAGAGGACAGAGGAGAAGAGTGTGTGGAGAGATAGAGGGATGGAGAGTAAAGGGATGGAAAGATGGAGAGATAGAGGGGGAGAATGAAGGATGGAGAGAAGAAAAGGTATCAGTAAAATTGTTATTAATGGACAGAATGGACCCGAGTTTGGAATGGTGAAGATGGAGGATGAAGGAGGGGGATGGAAAATAGAGAATGAGTGTTTAGAAGATGAAAGAGGAAGGACGAGGATGAAGGACAAATTGTTTATTTGACATGAGAACAGTATGGAGGGTAGAGATGGAGAGATGGAGGATAGAGGTTGGAGGATGGAGAGTGGAGGAAAGAAGAAATGAGAGATGGAAGGATCCCGGGATGAGTAAGAGAGACGGAGAATAAAAGATGGAGGTGAGGAGGATGGAGAATGGAGGAGGAGAGCAGTTTGATATCAGTGTCAGAACAAGACATGTCCAGATGAAGATGGAGAAATGGAGAGATGGAGCAGAGAGGGATGGAGAGATAAGTGATGGAAAATAGAGGGATGGGGATAGAGGGGTGAGAAATGGAAGGATGGAGAGATAAAGTAAGAAATGTTTATTAACGACACAGAACACGTTGTTTGCGGAGGAGAGATGGAGGATGAGGAAGGATGGAGAGATGGCGAGATGGAGGGAGGTGGAAAAAAGAGGAGGAGGGACAAGTGGAGTGTTGAGGTGTCAGTTGCTGGACAAATTCACGTGCGCCGTGCAAATGATGGAGGATGGAGGGATGATGGAGAGGATGGAGGGATATAGAGGAATGATGGAGGGATGGAGAGATGGAGGAAGAAAAGCATGCTGATTCTTGACTCCTGTTAATGAGTGAAATGGAGAGATGAGGAGGAGAGAAGGGAAGATAGGTCAGTATTCGACGTTAACGCTCAGACGTGTCCCCTGCGTGAGAGACGGAGGGATAGAGAGAAGATGGAGGGATGAAGGACGAAAGGTGTTGGCATTCAAACACGAGATGGAGGGATGGAGGGGTAGAAGAATGGAGAGATGGAGGGATGAAGTTTGAGCGTTTGGAGGTCGCACTGGGTCAAAATTCCCCGTGCGCCTGTGCAAAAGATGGAGGGATAGAGAGATGGAGGGATGGAGGGATGGAGATAGAGACGGAGAGATATAAAGATGGAGGGATGGAGAGATAGAGGGCTGGAGAAATGGAGGGATGGAAGGAAATGTAAGTTGAGTGATGGAGGGTGACGGGGGATAAGAGATGGCAGAAAAAATGAAAGATGCGGAGTTAGCATTCGGAGAGATGGAGGGATGGTGGGCGGAGGAATGGAGGATGAATGATAGAGTGTTGGAGACATGGGACAAGAAAAGAGGAGATAGAGAGATGGAGGATGAAGGATGAAAGGAGTTTAAGGTTGTTGGCATTCAAACACGACCCACTGAGAGAGAGGATGGAGAATGGAGAAGGAGAGAAAGAAGAGAGATGGGGGATGAAGTTTGACTATTTGGTGGTCGCACTGGGACATATTCTCTGTGCACTTGAAGCAAAATGAAAGACTGTAGAAAGACGGAATGATGGAGGGATAGAGGGATAAAGGGATGGAACGAGAGATAGAGAGATGGAGATGGAGAGAGAGAAAGAGAGAGAGATGGAGGGATGAAGTTTGACTATTTGGTGGTCGCACTGGGACATATTCTCTGTGCACTTGAAGCAAAATGAAAGACTGTAGAAAGACGGAATGATGGAGGGATAGAGGGATGGAGAGGTGGAACGATAGAGGGATGGAGAGATGGAGAGATGGAGAGAGAGAAAGAGAGAGAGATGGAGGGATGAAGTTTGACTCTTTGGTGGTCGCACTGGGACATATTCTCTGTGCACTTGAAGCAAATGAAAGACTGTAAAAGACCGAGAAAGGGATGGAGAGGTGGAACGATAGAGGGATGGAGAGATGGAGGAGATGGAGAGATGGAGGAGATGTCTCTGGTCTGTACATTTCCCAAAGGAACAACACCAGCTTCAGGAAAAGGTCAAACCTGTTCTGCTCGGCGTGTTGTGTGACTGTGAGTCTGCACAGTCAAAAAACAAATACCGTAATTTTCTGACTATAAGTGGCACTTTTTTTTTCCATTGTTTGATTGTTTCCTGTGATTTATTCCCCGGTGCGACTTGTATATTAAAATGAAGAGGAGGTCCGCACAGCATGGTTTAGTCCTGGTTTAGTCCTGGTTTAGTCCTGGTTAGTCCTGGTTTAGTCCTGGTTTAGTCCGGTTTTAGTCCCTGGTTTAGTACTGGTTTAGTCCTGGTTAGTCCTGGGTTTAGTCTTGGTAGTGTTTGTCCTGGTTCAGTCCTGGTTTAGTCCGGTTTTTTTCCTGGTTTAGTCCTGGGTTTTTAGTCCTGGTTTAGTCCTGGTTCAGTCCTGGTTTGGTTTAGTCCTGGTTTTAATCCTGGTTTAGTCCTGGTTTTAGTCCTGGTTTAGTACTGGTTGGTTTGTCCTGGTTTATTCCTGGTTTAGTCCTGGTTTAAGGTCCTGTTTAGGTCCTGTTTATTTAAGACCTGTCTCTGGTTTTAGTCCTGGTTTTAGTCCTGGTTTAGTCTCCTGGTTTAGTCCTGGTTTTAGACCTGGTTTTTTAGTCCTGGTTTAGACCTGGTTTTATCCTGGTTTAAGTCCTGGTTTAGACCTGTTTAGCCTGTTTACATGTAAAACAGTAAAATCCCTTGTGTAATCCATTTAATTCAACAATACTACTATTACTGATTTCAGTTACAGTTAAAGTGGTAATTGTTACGTTAGTTGAAATAAATGTATTAACAGAGGATTTTACTGTTTCAATTTTGGCTAAATCCCTTTTTTTCTCTCTTTTTTTTTTTTTTTTTTTTTTCTCTGATTCCACTATTGCCTCTAACCAGGACTAAACCAGTTAAACCAGGACTTAAACCCAAGACTAAACCAGGACTAAACCAGGACTAGACCAGATCAACCATACTAAACCAGGACTAAACCAGGACTAAACCAGGTCTAAACCAGGTCTAAACCAGGTCTCAAACAGGATTTAACAGGACTAAATCCTGCTGTGTGGACGTGTCTCCTCTTCTTCTATCAATAATATTTTTAATTTGGTTCAGTAAAGTCTGGACTTTTTATTTTCTTTTATCAGACAAAACATCTTATGTTACAATATCCTCGTCTTTGCTTCTCTACAGCAAATCAAGTAATCCAAAGTATTCAGATTACATTACTTAATGGATTATGTTACAAACTACATTTTGGAGTATGTAATCTGTAATCTGTAGAGGATTACATTTTAAAAGTCACCTTCCAAACACTGATAATAAGTAGTAGTAGTAGTAGTAGTAGTAGTAGTAGTAGTAGTAGTAGTAGTAGTAGTAGTAGTAATATAGAAGTATAAGAAGTAGAGACATGAGTGTACAGTCTGTAGAAAAACCCGAGGCCTTTTTTGTGCTCGTGTGTGTGTGTGTGTGTGTGTGTGTGCGCGTGTGCGCGTGTGCGCGTGTGCGCGTGTGCGCGTGTGCGTGCGTGTGTGCGCGTGTGCGCGTGTGTGTGTGTGTGTGCGCGTGTGCGCGTGTGCGCGTGTGTGTGTGTGTGTGTGTGTGTGTGTGCGCGTGTGTGTGTGTGTGTGTGTGTGTGTGTGTGTGTGTGTGTGTGTGTGTGTGTGTGTGTGTGTGTGTGTGTGTGTGTGTGTGTGTGTGTGTGTGTGTGTGTGTGTGTGTGCGTGTGTGTGTGTGTGTGTGTGTGTGCGCGTGTGTGCGCGTGTGCGCGTGTGCGCGTGTGTGTGTGTGCGTGTGCGCGTGTGCGCGTGTGCGCGTGTGTGCGTGCGCGTGTGTGTGTGTGTGTGTGTGCGGGACAGAGAGCATAATAAACCATCTGAGGAAATATTTGATTTAAAAAAGAGGATTTGATGTGTCCAGTGTAAACAGCAGAGACACAGTGGGGAGAAGACGAGCAGCAGTCGAGTCAATACTGGAGGTAAACAGGAAGTGCACCACAGAACAACAGAAGGACGCTGTGTGTGAGACTGTGTTGGGTTTATTTTCTATAGGGATTAGTCCTGGTTCAGTCCTGGTTTAGTCCTGGTTTAATCTTGATTTAGTCCTGGTTTAGACCTGGTTTAGTCCTGGTTTAATCTTGATTTAGTCCTGGTTTAGACCTGGTTTAGTCCTGGTTTAATCTTGATTTAGTCCTGGTTTAGACCTGGTTTAGTCCTGGTTTAATCTTGTTTTAGTCCTGGTTTAGACCTGGTTTAGTCCTGGTTTAGTTTAATCCTGGTTTAGTCCTGGTTTAGTTTAGTCCTGGTTTAGACCTGGTTTAGTCCTGGTTTAATCCTTGATTTAGTCCTGGTTTAGACCTGGTTTAGTCCTAGTTTAATCTTGATTTAGTCCAGGTTTAGTCCTGGTTTAGTCCTGGTTTAATCCTTGATTTAGTCCTGGTTTAGACCCTGGTTTAGTCCTGGTTTAGTCCTTGATTTAGTTTTAGTCCTGGTTTAGTCTTGTTTTAGTCCTTGTTTAGACCTGGTTTAGTCCTGGTTTAATCTTGATTTAGTCCTGGTTTAGACCTGGTTTAGTCCTGGTTTAATCTTGATTTAGTCCAGGTTTAGTCCTGGTTTAGACCTGGTTTAGTCCTGGTTTAGTCTTGTTTTAGTCCTGGTTTAGACCTGGTTTAGTCCTGGTTTAATCTTGATTTAGTCCAGGTTTAGTCCTGGTTTAGAACTGGTTCAGTCCTGGTTCAGTCCTGGTTTAGTCCTGATTTAGACCTGGTTTAGTCCTGGTTTAGTCCTGGTTTAGTCCAGGTTTAGTCCTGGTTTAGACCTGGTTTAGTCCTGGTTTAGTCCTGATTTAGTCCTGGTTTAATCCTGCTTTAGTCCTGGTTTAATCCTGCTTTAGACCTGGTGTAGTCCTGGTTCAGTCCTGGTTTAGTCCTGGTTTAGTCCTGGTTTAGACTTGGTTCAGTCTTGATTTAGTCCTGGTTTAGACCTGGTTCAGTCCTGGTTTAGTCCTGGTTCAGTCCTGGTTTAGTCCTGGTTTAGTCCGGGTTTAGTCCTGGTTTAGACCTGGTTTAGTCCTGGTTTAGTCCTGGTGTAGTCCTAGTTTAGTCCTGCTTCAGTCTTGGTTTAGTCCTGGTTTAGGCCTGGTTCAGTCTTGGTTTAGACCTGGTTTTGTCCTGGTTTAGACCTGGTCCAGTCCTGGTTTAGTCCTGTTTCAGTCCTGGTTTAGACCTGGCTTAGTCCTGGTTTAGTAACAGGAAGTGCACCACAGAATAACAGAAAGACGCTGTGTGTGAGATTGTGTGAAACCAGGTCTAAACCAGGTCTAAAACTGGTCTAAAACCACGACTAAACCAGGTCTAAAACCAGGACTAAACCAGGACTAAACCAGGACTAAAAGCAGGACTAAACTAGGTCTAAACCAGGTCTAAAACCACTACTAAACCAGGACTAAAACAGGACTAAAAGCAGGACTAAACCAGGACTAAAACAGGATTTAACAGGACTAAACCATGCATTATTGATCTTCTATCAATAATATTTTTAATACGGTTAAGGAAAGTCTGGGCTTTTTATTTTCTTTTTGCAGACAAAATATCTTTTGTTACGATTTCCTCGTCTTTGCTTCTCTACAGAAAATCCAGTAATCCAAAGTAATCAGATTACATTACTCACTTTAAGTAATTTAATGGATTATGTTACAAACTACATTTTGAGGTGTGTAATCTGTAATCTGTAGGGGATTACATTTTAAAAGTCACCTTCACAACAGTGTTAGCCGTCGCACAAAGAAGGTCTCGGGTTCAGTTCTGAGTTTGCACGTTCTACTTTTGTCTTCGTGGCTGCTCGTTTTTTTCCCCTCATCGTCTTAAAATACGCACAAAACCTCCACTTAAGCATTTCTGGTTTTCTATTACTGTATTTTTCGGAGTATAAGTCGCACTTTTTTTCATGGTTTGGGTGTTTCCTGTGACTTATATATTAAAATGTTCAGATTGACAGCTGCATGAGGGCGCGCTCGTCTTGACCTTCAGAGCTATCACAACACAATCACCCTGGATCCTAATAATGAAACTACTGCACATTGCATCAGGTTTTGACAAGTCGTTGTGTATTGTTTTTGTAGAATTATGAAAAATTTACTGCGTGGAAGCATGAGTGACGTAAACTTGTGGGCGGAGCCTTGTACATAACCTTTTAGTTAAACGTAAGGAGGGCTTGAATGGACATTTAAACCGTCTCCAGGCCTGTTTTTGTTGAGGAAACAGCGTTATAACCTGGTCGAAAGCTCCAAAAAGCCCATTCTTCAAACTGAACCGGGTTTAAAACAAACACAGAACATCACAGCAGCTTCTATTTGAACAGTTCAAACAACGTGACAGCGTGAACAAAGCCGGTTTTCTCGTCTATTGTACTTGAAAATCACACATCCAAAGGTTTGTAAATTCCCGAGTGTGAGAAAAGAAAAGAAAAGAAAGTCCCGTGCGTGCCCGAAACAGAACACACACAAGAGTATTTGTCAAAAGAAAGGCTATCTCAAGGCGGCTCCATAACTCCGGCTTTTATCATATCCATCCTAAATGCATTTTCTCATATTTCCGTCTCTGCCCATTTATTTTCCGAGCGCCTCCTTGAAGATTATGTAAGCGGACTGTCTGTGATCACAAGCCATAATTCTTCCATTTTTGTGCAATCGCGTTGTCAGATTTTGGCTCCGTCGAGTTTTGTCCTTGCAATGACAAATGTACTTCCAGCGCTTCAAAAAATACTGCAGGATTTATGTATTTATGTAAAAATACGAGGTTAATAATTCTGCATTTGGTAAGCGTTTAACATTTTGTACAGTAATGCTAGTTTGATCACATTTAAAGTATTTTTCTGACTCTTTTTTTCATGGTTTGGGTGTTTCCGGTGCGACTTATATATTAAAATGTTGAGAGTGAAGTGTGGAGAGGTTCTAGTCTTGTGTGTGAGTATCTGCTGCTCCTGTTCCTCCTGCACCACTGTCACTTGGCTCTACTGCGCATGTCTCCTGCATGGGGAGGGACTTAGCACAGGGAGTGGGGTGTGTCAGAAATAAGACTGAAACTAATTACACCTTTTATATGTTGTTTTTTGTGAGGATAAACAATAAAAGGTAACATGGTGATTTGTTCTGTGTTAGAAGTTAATACCCCATAGAAGAGTAATGCTGTGTTCAGACCGCGGCGTCAAAAAACACACTTGGACGCCTTTGCATTTGAGTTTAGACGACCCCGAATCATGTCTTGAATGGAGGGGAACGAACAGAGAGAAAAAAAAAATATATATATATATATATATATCCGCAAATGACACTGTTTTAGTCCTGCTTTTGTCCTGGTCCAGTCCTGGTTTATACCTGGTTTAATCCTTGTTCATTCCTGGCTTAATCCTGATTTAGACCTGGTCCAGTTCTGGAGTAGTCCTGGCTATCAGTTGCGGGGTGTATATATATATATATATATATATTAAGTCCTGATGAAGACCAGTTAAGGTTGAAACATGTTGCTTTGGCCATTTAAACAAAGGCCTTTTACTATATTTTTCCTCGTGTGATTTTTAAATTCTTTTTACTTCTTTGGAGCCTGGAGTCCTGTTGTGTTTGAGTTTTGATCCTCTTTCCAAGAACACCTCTACCTGCTCCCACTGACTGGAACATCTGCAGCAAACAGCCACACCTTTGTTTGTTCTGTGTATATTTATACTTCGCTAATGTTTGTGGATCCAGGCCTGGCGCAGCCTTGGGNTTTTTTTTTTTTTTTTTTTTTTTTTTTAATTGTGGTCTTACGGCCCAACAAAAATGCCACAAAAATACAAGTGTACAAATGCCACATTTAAACCCCTCCTCCCCATTCCCAAACCCCAATTCAACCTCCCACACCCACCCCCACCCTTAAAGACGCTGAAAAAGAAAAAGAAAAAATAAATAAAAATAAATAATAATAATAATAATAATAACGATAATAATATTGACCAGAAAAATAATAAAAAATTAAATAACATAATTACATGAAATATACAAATGACATACATTTATACATACACATAAACGCACACACTCAAACACTCACCCATACACAAATACATTAAAAATATAAATAAATTAAGAAAAAAAAAAAAAAAAAAAAAAAAAAAAAAAATAATAATAATAATAATAATAAAATAAATGTATAAATTACATATTTAAATATATGTGTACAGGTGTCCATATTTTCCAGAACATATCTTGTTTGCCATTTCGTTCATAAGTCAATTTTTCCAAGGGAATGGTTGATGATAACTGAGTTAACCATAAGTCCAGTGTAGGTAAATGCGGGGTTGCCCACTTCAAAAGAACACATTTTCTTGCCAATGACATCATAATCATTAACATAGACTGAGTAACATTATCAAAAAGTTTGTCAGGACAAAGATTTAACAAATACAATGATGGTGACATAACAAAAGTTTTTTCCCGTAATCTGTTGGGTAACAGCATGTACATCTCTCCAAAATTGTTGAATATATTCACATTCCCAGAATAAATGTACTAGAGTGCCTTTATATTTTTGACATTTTATAACAAAGATCAGAGCTGTCAGGGAACATTTTCTGAAGACGCACTGGGTATGAATAAAATCTATGAAATAATTTAAATTTTGTTCATGTATTGATATAGGTATACATTAGGAAATATTTTTTTGCAAATTTCAGACCATTCTTCTTCATTATAGGTTATACGCAGATCATATTCCCACAACGGCTTCAGAAAGTCATATGCACTGGTGTTTATGGTTTGAAAGAATTGTATAGTACTCTGAGATTTTTCCTTTTAGTGAGACAGCTGAGATCATTGTGCATTCCAAACTTGGACAGACTGAGTCTAAATTTATTTTCTTTTAACAATGTACAAGTAAAATTTCGAATTTGAAGGTATTTGTAAAAATCCTTAACAGGAATATTAAATTCATCTCTGATTTGTTCAAAAGATTTTATAGTGTTTAATGACCACAAGTCTGAAAAGTTGGTAATGCCAGCAGAAACCCAATTTGAAAAAGCCAATACCCTTAATTTGTTCAGGAATATCAGGATTCAAAATTAAAGGAGATCGAATGGATAAAACTGATGGTATATTTCAAATATTTTTTAATATCTTTCCACACCAACCATGTATTATATAGAATATAATTTTTACTCAACCTGTCTATATTTAATGCATTATTAACAAATAAAAAATCCTCCAGTCTGATAGGTCTGCATGTAAAGGATTCCAATTCAACCCAATTTTGATTCTTCTTTTTAAAAACCAACTGGTCATCATTCTAAGTTGAGCCGACCAATAATATAGTCGGAAATTGGGAAGTGATACACCTCCCAAGTGTTTTGGTTTGGTAAGAGTATCATATTTAATTCTCTGATGTTGCTTCTTCCAATGTAATATGAAATAATAGTATTTATTTTTTTAAAGAAATTAATTGAACAAGTAGCAAGGTAGATTCTGAAACAAATAATTTAATCTAGGAAGAACATGCATCCTAATAACATTAACTCTACCAAAAAAAGATGTTGGTAATGATGACCATTTGGCTAAATCTTCTTTTATTTTATCAATTACCGGCGTATAATTACAATCGAATAGATTATTTGAGTCAGCCGTTAAATAAATTCCTAAATATTTAAGAGCCCTTTTTGTAACTTGAAATGGAAGCTTTGACAATTCTGCAGAGGGGATGTTAAAAGGTAAAACAACAGATTTACTGAGGTTAATTTTGTATCCTGATAATACACTGAACTCATTAATAGATTTTAAGACTGACTGAAATGGATTTACTTGGATTTGACAGATACAAAGAATGTCATCGGCAAACAAGGAAATGGTATGAGATTTTCCACCTATTGAAATTCCATTTATTTCAGTGTTTGGACCTAATTTTTTGGGCTAGGGGCTCAATAAACAATAAAAATAATAAAGGCGAAAGGGGACATCCCTGTCTACATCCTCGTTGGACTGGAAATCTATTAGAAAGCAATCCATTAGTATTAACTTGAGCATAGGGCTGTGCATATAAAGTCTTAACTGCATTAACAAAATTTGATCCCAAACAAAATTTCTCCAACACAGAAAAAAGAAAAGGCCACTCTACACGATCGAATGCTTTATCTGCATCAAGCGACAAAATCAAGGCTGGTTCTTTGCTATTGTTTAATTGATGAATAATATTAAGGGCACACCTCACATTGTCAGAACCATATCGTGCCTTCACAAATCCTGCTTGGTCTTGGTGTATAAGTTTAGGAAGAATCTTCTCCAATCTATGTGCAAATGCTTTCGCTACAATTTTATAGTCTACATTAAGCAGACTTATAGGTCTATAGGAGGCACATTTCTAGGGGATCTTTCCCTTTCTTCCTTAATAGAGAAATAGATGCACAATTCCAGGATTGTGGAATTGAACCAGTCCATATGTTGTTAACTCGCCCATTAATATTGGTTTGATTTCAGACCAAAATTTCTTATAAAATTCGATGGAAAATCCATCCAGGCCAGGACTTTTTTCCATTTGGTAATGCCTTAATAGCAGCCCAGACTTCTTCTGGAGTAAATTCTGAGTTAAGTGTTGATACATCCTCTTCTATAGCTTCAGGAAGAGTAAGATTTCTTAAGTAACTATTAATATCAGGATTTGTAATTTCTGAAGAATAGAGTGAACTATAAAACCTCTGAAATGTGTTATTTATTACTTCAAAATCATAAGAAATATTTGAATCATTTGTCTTAATCATATTAATAGATCGATCATTGATTTGATTTTTAAGTTGGTGGGAAAGAAGATAACCTGATTTATTGCCATATTCATAGTATTCCTGCTTTGTTAAGAGTAATTGTTTTTTAACTTCTCTGGTTTGATCAAGACTTAACAAGGATTTTGCTGCTAATAAGGGTTTTAGATTTGAAAGAGTAGGAGAAAGTTTATGTATTTTGTTCCAAGTTACGGACATCTTTTTCAAGACCCTCCCTATATGACTGTAACATTCTTTTCTGATATGAAGAATATGAAATGATATATCCACGTATAGTGGCCTTGGCAGCATCCCAAACCACAGAGGGAGAAATAGAACTGTTTTTTATTGTTATCCCAAAACTCTACAATTTTTCCCTGCAAAAAAGAGTTAAATTCATCACTTTGCAGTAGTGAAGTATTAAATCTCCATATCGATGTCTTCGGAATATTTAGGTGCAAATTAATCTTTAAATCCACTATAGCATGGTCAGATAAAACAATTGGTTGAATATGACATGCCTGAACAGCATGAAAAGATCTTTTTGGAATAAAAAAAATAATCCAGTCTTGAATATGAACAATGTGGGTGAGAGTAAAATGTATAATCCTTTGTGGTTGGGTTAACATGCCGCCAGACATCTAACAACCCCGATTCTTTGGTCAAGTTATACAAAATTTTTGATGCACAAGGATTAGATATAGACGCAACGGACGATTTATCCATAGTAGCATCCATTATACAATTAAAGTCCCCAGCCAAAAAGCCGAAATCTTTACAATGCTGATTAAACAGTAATATTATATGAGATATAAATGAAGGAGTATCTATATTAGGAGCATAAACATTAAGGAAAGTTACATGTTTTTTTTAAAATGTGACCTGTAATTAAGATAAATCGTCCTTCGGGATCCTTTTCCTCATATTCTAAAATAAAAGGAATATTTTTATTAATTAAGATAGCAGTACCTCTTTTTTTTGCTTGACAATATGATGAAAAGAAAACATTGCTCACCCACTCCGTTTTTAATTTTTTGTGTTCTATGTCTGATAGTTTAGTCTCTTGAAGAAAGGCCACATCACACTTTTGTTTTTTTAACTGAGTCAAAATCTTTTTACGCTTTATTGCATTACCAATTCCCTGAACATTCCATGTTGCTAATTTAAGAGACCTTATCATGTTTTATATATAGTAAAGAATAAAGAATAAAAAAAATAAATAAATAAAAAAAAAACAAAAAAAAAAACAAAACAAAAAAAACATAAATCATGCCCTAAAACATCCCTACCCCCACCCACCATCACACACGCACACACACGCAGACACATAAATACAGCGTCTTTAAGGTTCCCAATGGCATCACTTATTGAATACCTCGTCAGCAGTGACATTGTTGCTGCAAAACCGTCTGTGCTCCAGACGAGTAGAACATGAGCTGCTTTAAAGTTTTAAGCTTCAGACTAATCTGTATATGGTGCAAAGATTCATTACTCACGACTGTACCTGTTTAGTCGTCTAATCTTTTCCAAAGCAGCTCCGTTTTCAAAGTTTCCTCCTATTGTCAATCATTTATTGGATGTTGTATCTTGTCGCTTGATAGTTTGTAGAAAAGCCGCTGCAGAGGCGGGGTATCAAATAGTCGTATTTGTCCCTCGTAGAGGCATCTCAGTCGGGCCGGATGGGCAAAACCTCGATACATGTTGCAGCTGGCCATGGTCTTTCTCACAGCATCAAATTCGCGTCGTCTACGCAAGGTGTCCGCCGATAAATCAGGGTAGAAGCGTAGAGAAGAACCCTCGTACTGAATTGGTATTTTGCTCATAGCAGCCCGAATAACCGCATCTCTTTGAGAGGGACGAGAGAAGCGCACAAGCACAGTTTTAGCGGAGGTACCAGTATCGTTACCAGGCCGTCTGCGGGCGTACTCAATCTCCAAAGGAGGGTAGTCATTCGGCAACCCCACAAGTCCTGGAAGTAAAAACTGCAGAAATGCCGGTAAGGGGGTGCCCTTCTCAACTTTATCTGGAAAGTTGACAATCTTGAGATTTTTCCTTCGTTGCTCGTTTTCCAAGTTGTCAACTTTTTGACGCAAAACCTCCACAGTTTTCTCCAGCATTTTCATCTTAAAAGCGTGTTCCTCCATGTTATCCTCCACTGTAGATACTCTGCTTTCCGCCTCATCTACCCGTGTTTCCAAATGATTCACTTGCTCAGTAAGAGTAGCAATAGTATTCTCGACCGATGCCACAGAAGACTTAATGTCGATCAAAGATCCATCTATCGAGTCCAGACGAACGCCCATAGTGTTCATTTTGATAGCCACCACTCTAATTTCAGCAAGCACTAATTCCATGCCGGTGGCTGAATTGCACTCTGTACTAGAAGCCGAGCAAGGGGGCGCGGTCCCCGTAAACTCCAACTCACGCTGCTCACCGGCATCGCTTAGCATGTCTTCCTTGGACGAGCGCGTTTGTCGGTGATTCGCACTTTTCTTCCCATGGGGGACATCTGGGGCCGTGTAGCTCAGAATTTCTTTTTCCCGTTGCTTGCTTGGCATTATTCAGCAAAATTCGGCCGAAAAAGCGCTTGTAAAGGTGGAGAAAATTAGCAAAAAGAGTCTAAAGTCTGGAGCAGAGAAAAGACTTAAGCAGCCATCTTGTCTGACGTCAGTTCTGTTCATTGTGTAGTCCTAGTTTAGTCCTGGTTAAGTCCTGTTTACTCCTGGTTAGTCCTGCTTCAGTCTTGGTTTATCCTGGTTTAGACCTTTTGTCCAGTCCTCCTGGTTTAGAGATTTAGTCCTGGTTTAGACCTGGTTTAGTCCTGGTTTAGACCTGGTCCAGTCCTAATCCAGTCCTGGTTTAGTCCGGTGTAGTCCTGGTTTAGTCCTGGTCCAGTCCTGGTGTAGTCCTGTTTCAGTCCTGGTTTAGACCTGGTTCAGTCTTGATTTAGTCCTGGTTTAGTCCTGGTTCAGTCCTGGTTTAGTCCTGGTTTAGTCCTGGTTCAGTCCTGGTTTAGACCTGGTTTAGACCTGGTTCCTTGATTTAGTCCTGGTTTAGTCCTGGTCCAGTCCTGGTTTAGACCTGGTTTAGTCCTGGTTTAGTAACAGGAAGTGCACCACAGAACAACAGAAAGACGCTGTGTGTGAGACTGTGTGAAAACCAGGTCTAAACCAGGTCTAAACCAGGTCTAAACCAGGTCTAAAACTGGTCTAAAACAGGACTAAACCAGGACTAAAAACCACTACTAAACCAGGACTAAAAAGAAGGACTAAACCAGGACTAAAACAGGATTTAACAGGACTAAACCATGCATTATTGATCTTCTATCAATAATATTTTTAATACGGTTAAGGAAAGTCTGGGCTTTTTTATTTTCTTTTTGCAGACAAAATATCTTTGTTACGATTTCCTCGTCTTTGCTTCTCTACAGAAAAATCCAGTAATCCAAATATTCAGATTTACATTACTCACTTTAAGTAATTTAATGGATTCTGTTACAAACTACATTTTGGTGTATGTAATCTGTAATCTGTAGGGGATTACATTTTAAAAGTCACCTTCACAACAGTGTTAGCCGTCGCACAAAGAAGGTCTCGGGTTCAGTTCTGAGTTTGCACGTTCTACTTTTGTCTTCGTGGGGGCTCGTTTTTTTCCCCTCATCGTCTTAAAATATGCACAAAACCACCATTTAAGCATTTCTGGTTTTCTATTACTGTATTTTTCGGAGTATAAGTCGCACTTTTTTTCATGGTTTGGGTGTTTCCTGTGATTTATATATTAAAATGTTCAGATTGACAGCTGCATGAGGGCGCGCTCGTCTTGTGTGTGAGTATCTGCTGCTCCTGTTCCTCCTGTACCACTGTCACTTGGCTCTACTGCGCATGTCTCCTGCAGAAAGAGCCTCTGTCCAGCTGCAAGTCGTGAAATAAAATATTCAGCTCAAAACGGAAATCGAGCAGCAGAAAGAAAGTTTGGAGTGAGAGAGAAACTTGTGACACCGGGAGGATGAACCGTGAAACTTTCCTGAAGTCACTGGACAAAGTCTGGACTTCAGTGACACCGAAACCATCCTGTCGGGATTCAGAAAGACCAGAATAATTCTAACTGGAACTGATGCTGAGTCTGACGACAGCGACACAGAAGGGGAAGCGGCACAACGTTTACCTCATGGATCTAAACCAGAGGTGTCAGACTCAATTTCACAGAGGCCAAAATTAAAAACTGGGACTAAGTCGTGGACCAAACTAAATATTTAACATCTGCATGTTTTCTCCTCTTTCGAGATATGTTAATGTTAAACCTTTTCTTATTAATATAAATGTTTAATCATAGTTTTGCTTAAACATTGAATCCAGAACAAGCAGAATATAAAATAATAACAACATTTTAAATAAATAATGTCTGTATGGCAGATCTGTAGACGGCGAGCAGCTCTAAAACATATTTAATATGATCTCACGGGCAAAATATAATTATATCACGGGCCAAATTTGGCCCCTGGGCCTGAGTTTGACATGTCTGATCTATGGTTTATCTCCGAAGTTTGTTCAGAAGTGACACTGAGGATGAAGAATTGAATGGATTTAGTGATTTGGAGTGAGATGGAGAGTTTGTTAAACTTGTTCTGTTCTGTTGTTTATGTTATAGTTTATCTGAAGAACTGTTCATATGTGACGTTAACAGTCTGTTGTTCTCTTCTATTGTTTTTACTAGAACTTGACTTTACACAGGAACTATCTGCTCCTGGTCTTTGATTTTGTAAAATAAATTTCCCCCCAAAAAGTGCAACTTATATATGTTTTTTTCTTCTTCATTATGCATTTTTTGGCTGGTGTGATTTATAGTTATTTATTCAGTTCTGAGTGTTTTAATACTTCAAAACTGACTCAAAAACATGAATTCTTACTTTGAGTGGGCTCGCCTCCCCACAGATCTGACCTGTAACTTGGGCTGGAGGTGCTACCTGCTTGTCTTGATGGCGCTAGATAAGCGTAAAGCCATATAGCGGTATATTCTAGGTAAAGTCCACCAGAAAAGTTACATAATACAGCTTTAAATCCATTGACATTTTTATTTAAATTTTTAAAATTACATCTACCGTATTTTCTGGACTATAAGTCGCTCCGGAGTATAAATCGCACCAGCCAAAAAATGTGTCATGAAGAAGAAAAAACATATAAGTCGCATTTTTTATGGGAACTTTATTTTATAAAATCAGAGACCAAGAACTAACAATTCTTGTGTAAAGTCAAGTTGTAGTAAAAACAATAGAAGAGAGAAGAACAGACTGTTAACGTCACATATGAACAGTTCTTCAGATAAACTATAACATAAACAACAGAACAGAACAAGTTTAACAAACTCTCCATCTCACTCCAAATCACTAAATCCATTCAGTTCTTCATCCTCGGTGTCACTTCTGAACAACTCGACCTCCGGAGGTAAACAGAGACTCAGCATCAGTTCCAGTTAGAATTATTCGGGTCTTTCTGAATCTACAGGATGGTTTCGGTGTCAATGAAGTCCAGACTTTGTCCATCCATCCAGTGACTTCAGGAAAGTTTCATGGTTCATCCTCCCGGTGTCACGAGTTTCTCACTCACTCCAAACTTTCTTTCCGCTGCTCGATTATCATTTTCAGCTGAATATTTCACGACTTGCAGTTTGTAATCTGCAAAATCTGATTTTGTTTTCGGGGGCATTTGTGTTCAGTTTTCTCAGTCTTTATAAGTTTGTTTAAATGTTAAATCGTTCAGCGGTGCAGAAGTAACGGTGCGATCGACTGACATGATACAGACAGAACAGAGGCTCTTTCTGCAGGAGACATGCGCAGTAGAGCCAAGTGACAGTGGTGCAGGAGGAACAGGAGCAGCAGATACTCACACACAAGACTAGAACCTCTCCACACTTCACTCTCAACATTTTAATATATAAGTCGCACCGGAAACACCCAAACCATGAAAAAAAGAGTCCGAAAAATACTTTAAATGTGATCAAACTAGCATTACTGTACAAAACGTTAAACGCTTAGCAAATGCAGAATTATTAACCTCGTATTTTTACATAAATACATAAATCCTGCAGTATTTTGTGAAGCGCTGGAAGTACATTTGTCATTGCAAGGACAAAACTCGACGGAGCCAAAATCTGACAACGCGATTGCACAAAAATGGAAGAATTATGGCTTGTGATCACAGACAGTCCGCTTACATAATCTTCAAGGAGACGCTCGGAAAATAAATGGGCAGAGACGGAAATATGAGAAAATGCATTTAGGATGGATATGATAAAAGCCGGAGTTATGGAGCCGCCTTGAGATAGCCTTTCTTTTGACAAATACTCTTGTGTGTGTTCTGTTTCGGGCACGCACGGGACTTTCTTTTCTTTTCTTTTCTCTTCTAACACTCGGGAATTTACAAACCTTTGGATGTGTGATTTTCAAGTACAATAGACGAGAAAACCGGCTTTGTTCACGCTGTCACGTTGTTTGAACTGTTCAAATAGAAGCTGCTGTGATGTTCTGTGTTTGTTTTAAACCCGGTTCAGTTTGAAGAATGGGCTTTTTGGAGCTTTCGACCAGGTTATAACGCTGTTTCCTCAACAAAAACATGCCTGGAGACGGTTTAAATGTCCATTCAAGCCCTCCTTACGTTTAACTAAAAGGTTATGTACAAGGCTCCGCCCACAAGTTTACGTCACTCATGCTTCCACGCAGTAAAATTTTCATAATTCTACAAAAACAATACACAACGACTTGTCAAAACCTGATGCAATGTGCAGTAGTTTCATTATCAGGATCCAGGGTGACTGTGTTGTGATAGCTCTGAAGGGGGAGGGACTTAGCACAGGGAGTGGGGTGTGTCAGAAATAAGACTGAAACAAATAACACCTTTTATATGTGTTTTTTGTGAGGATAAACAATAAAAGGTAACATGGTGATTTGTTCTGTGTTAGAAGTTAATACCCCATAGAAGAGTAATGCTGTGTTCAGGCCGCGGCGTCAAAAAACACACTTGGACGCATTGCATTTGAGTTTAGACGACCCCGAATCATGTCTTGAATGTAGGGGAACGAACAGAGAGAAAAAAAAAAATATATATATATATATATATATTATATATTTTCGGACAATCGGTTTGAGTCTGGATTAAAAGGACATTGTATTAGTGCAGACTTGTGATGTGAGGAGGAGCCTGTGTGAGCGGTGAGTGTTGGAAATACATCGACTTTGAAGCTAGTTTAGGTTTTGTTAGCAATTAGCTGCTGTAGCTCCCGCACATAAACAGACTGTTTTCTGTTGGTCTGTTGTAAAGTGACTATATTGGCCGTATATTTGTTACTGAACCTGCATTGATATGTGAATGAGCTGTGAACAGACGTGTGAATGATCCACATTTATGCATATAATTAATTACCGCGGTGCGCAGCAGGATAATAGCGATAGTTTACTAGCTAGGAGTTATGGGTCGGTCGCGATCGAAGCGGCTCTTAGAACGAACAACAGAAGCCTGCTTCTTATTGGGAGCCATGTTTTCTCTTTTTCTCACTTTTTCTCTTCATGCCGCATGTAGACCCGTAGTTTGACAGCAGCAGCGGCTGAAAACGAAACTTTCAGAAATCTGTGTGTGCATAGGATAAAAAAAAGGTGCATATTTGGCTGCAGTTCAGCATAAAATGAATAAACCAGGACTAAACTTGGGCTTAAGTGAAGGAGAGAGATAGAAACCGAGTCCCGACACTCAGTCCTGGTTCAGTTTTGGTTTAGTCCTGGTTGCAACAAAACAATGTCAAGAGTCGCTTGGGAGCCGAAAGAGCCAGCTGCTTTAGTGAGCCGAGCCAAAAGAGCCGGTTCTCCAAAAAAAAAAAAAAAAAACTGGAACATCACTAGCAGCTAGAATGTGATGCAAAAATGCCATTAGGCCAAACTACTGTCTGTAAATATGATGTAAAGAGTCAAAATAACAATAAATGTTGCCTAAATAAACACAATTTAGAATCCACTAGAGCCAAACCTAAGTTTTTTAATCAATTCAACATTTACAGTGAATTTTCACATCACTAAATATATCGGTGATTATATCGGCTATCGGCAGCTCCAACTCCCATTATATCGGTTTCATATCGGCCACAACAAAATCCATATCAGTCGGGCTCTATATATATATATATATATATATATATATATATATATATATATATATATATATATATATATATATATATATATATATATATATATATATATATATATATATATTCCACAAATGACACTGTTTTAGTCCTGCTTTTGTCCTGGTCCAGTCCTGGTTTAGACCTGGTTTAATCCTTATTCATTCCTGGCTTAATCCTGATTTAGACCTGGTCCAGTTCTGGAGTAGTCCTGGCTATCAGTTGCGGGGTGTATATATATATATAATATATATATTAAGTCCTGATGAAGACCAGTTAAGGTTGAAACATGTTGCTTTGGCCATTTAAACAAAGGCCTTTTACTATATTTTTCCTCGTGTGATTTTTTTACTCTTTTTACTTCTTTGGAGCACCTGGAGTCCTGTTGTGTTTGAGTTTTGATTCTCTTTCCAAGAACACCTCTACCTGCTCCCACTGACTGGAACATCTGCAGCAAACAGCCACACCTTTGTTTGTTCTGTGTATATTTATACTTCGCTAATGTTTGTGGATCCAGGCCTGGCGCAGCCCTGGGTCTTTTTTTTTTCTTCTCCTTCTTCTGGATAATAACGTCGCAAAAAGTTCAGCATTTTCAGCTTCTGACGCTGACGCCCTGGACACACGTCTAGGGTTGACACCTGAACGCTCAAGAAGCACCTCGTTGACGACAGATTCACATCATCGCGCTGACGTCTGAAGACACGCAGCAAAAACACAGGATGCCCCAGACGCGCGTCCACGTAGACTTTGCATAAACTGGACTCTTGAACAGGCCTTAATAACCGCTCTTTACATTAAACTGTCCTAAATCCTAAATTAGAATCCCGATTTACATTTAATCTACATTTAGACGATAAAAAAAATAAAAAAAATACACTAAAAACACTTGAATAAAGTAAAATGAAGAACACTGGACACTATTGCTGCTCCATAATTGTTAAAAACACACATATAGTGTTATTAGTTTTACACTAGTGTGCAAAAAAATCAACTCAAAATGTAATTCAACTATCAAGAGTGAAGCTTTCAACACTTTGCCAAGAGAAGTTTTATCTAATTCAATAATAATAACACTGTGTATATTATGATTTATGGCATGAAACAGCGTCATGTATGTAGAGTAAAAACACGTTTGTTAATGCATTTCTCTTCGTCTGTCCGAGAGCGTCGCAGTGAAAACAGCCTGTAGCCAAACCGCAGTCGTACCTCGTCACGTCCTGACGCGCGACTCTAACCCGATCACGCTCTCCCGTAAACCCCGTAACGCCACGCCACTTTAACTCAGGCTAATAAACGTCCAAGTCGACCTACAGATACAGAACGAGGCGGAGAGGCGGCGGGGGAGGAGAGGAAATTCTGCAGATTTGTACACAATATTCTCTGGAAATCCCTTTTGTTCATACAGATAATGCAGATTCATTTGACGTTTTGTTTTATTTCTTTCAGTTTCTTCTTTATTGATTTGTAGTTAGGGATGGGCATTCGATGAAATTTTCTTAAGCGATCGTCGGGAGAATAACAATCGATTTTTGATTAATCATTAACGTATTTATATTAAAATTATCATCATTATTATTACTATCTGTATAAATAAATTCAACTTTATGACATATAACCTGTAATCACTCTAGAGCCACATCAGCCCGTCTGACATTAGAATGTGTTTAATGCAGATTTGTGCAAGTCTCACAGAAACAAAACTTAAAACCCATCCATTCATTTTCTTCCACTTATCCGGGGCCGGGTCGCAGGGTCAGCAGTTTAAGCAGGGATTCCCAGACTTCCTTCACCCCAGACACGTCCTCCAGCTCCTCCAGGGGGACCCCAAGGTGTTCCTCTCCTCCTCCTCCTCTTCTTCCTCTCCTCCTCCTCCTCCTCCTCCTCCTCCTCTCTCCTCCTCCTCCTCCTCCTCCTCCTCCTCTCTCCTCCTCCTCCTCCTCCTCCTCCTCCTCCTCCTCCTCCTCCTCCTCCTCCTCCTCCTCCTCCTCCTCCTCCTCCTCCTCCTCTCCTCCTCCTCCTCCTCCTCCTCCTCCTCCTCCTCCTCCTCCTCCTCCTCCTCCTCCTCTCCTCCTCCTCCTCCTCTCCTCCTCTCCTCCTCCTCCTCCTCTCCTCCTCCTCCTCCTCCTCCTCCTCCTCCTCCTCCTCCTCCTCCTCCTCCTCTCCTCCTCCTCCTCCTCCTCCTCCTCTCCTCCTCCTCCTCCTCCTCCTCCTCCTCCTCCTCCTCCTCCTCCTCCTCCTCTCCTCCTCTCCTCCTCCTCCTCCTCCTCCTCCTCCTCTCCTCCTCCTCTTCCTCTTCTCCTCCTCCTCCTCCTCTCTCTTCCTCCCGGTGGTGTGGGTCAGTGCAGAGTGCGGCGGTTTGTGTGGGGGTTGTTATCGGCAGTGACAGCGTTGTTCCAGCTCATTGATCTCTGCGCACAATAAAGTGATTCCATTTGAATGTGCCAATAATCCGAGAGCGCAGGGACAGACTCCGAGCCTCGGAGCCTCGGAGCCTCGGAGCCTCGGAGCCTTACGGACGCAGAGACGCAGAGACGGAGCTGGGCCCGGGCCAAGTCCAAGATATATGCACTCAGCACGCTCGGACTTTACACACACTCTGGAAATATTGAACGTGGAAAAGAGGAATGTACGGAGAGAAGACGTGCAGCCGATGGACACTGAAACACCTTTTTCTGTGGGTCACTCAAGCTAAATAGAAGAACAGGTTGATTATGAATAAAAAAGATTAAACACTCCCCTCATTAGTTTACGGGAAAAATGTATGAATCTGAAATGGCCTATGATTTAAAGGGCCCATCTCATGCAAAATAAACTTTTCAGAGCTAAAGGGGTGTTCAGACCAGAGCGTCAAAGCCTCCATTTTCTATGTAAAGTCTATGTGGACACGCGTCTGAGGCGTCGTGAGTTTTTGCGGTGCGTCCTGGGTGTTGTGGCGTCGACGCTCTGGGCGCGTGTCCAGGGCGTCAGCGTCAGAAGTTGAAAATGCTGAACTTTTCACGTCGGACACGCCGCGTCGACCGATCAGGGACGAGTATCCAGAGACAAACATTAGCGGAGCATGAATATATACGCTACAATCACCGAGCGGATCACGAGGACTAAACCGGAACCAGACCAGCACTGAACCAGGACTAGACCAGGACTGGTAGACCGGGACTAAACCCTGGAAACAAGAGCCTGGTCCCGGTCTTTTCCCGAAACGATGCCAGACCAGACTGAGAGACTTTTGTGTTTTTATGATATAAAACCATCACCGGAGGAGATCGGGTCGACGACTGGGGCGTATATATATTTATACTCCGCTAATGACACTTGATCAGTCCTGGTTTAGTCCTGGTCTAGTCCCGGTGGGGCGTCTAAACTCAAATGCAAAGGCGTCCCAATAGAGGCGTCTGGGCGTTTTTTGACGCTCTGGTTTGAACACTTCTTAAAGGTTGTATGGAGGATTTTTGTTTTGTTTCGAATTGTAAAACTGAAAGTTTAAAATACCATTACAGAGACGCAGCAGCTTTGTAATTATGATGACCAAAAAAAAAAGAATGAAAATCGATCAACTGTGGACGTGTTGAGGCCAGATAAACATCAGCCAATAGAAAACGAGGCTGCCTCATTTTCTATTGGCTGTTCGGTTGTCAATCAAACTTGCTACGTTTCTAGTGTAACTGACTCGCCGGCGCGTGGGGATTTCGTGGTTTATGCAAAGGTTCTTAGAGGCTTTTTTTATACCGTCGCTTCCTCGCAGTTCGCACAAAGTTTGTCACAATGTCGGACGAGAATCCACGACCGGTTCGCCGCGAAAGAAAGTCAATTTTTGAGGTCGATGAAAGAAGAAGAGAAGGCGAAAAGGAGCAAAGACAAACTGAGGTGATTCTTGGCGATCTCGTCCAGCGATGGCGCGAATGAAGCAGGCGAAGGGTCTAAAAACTGACGCGTCGGTCGATGAATTAATTCTAGACAGGAAACTTCAACAGTAATTCTGAACGAGGCTGTAAAGAAACGTGATTTCTAGAGCAAAGAAGCGGGAGGAGGAGGTGTTTCTACTGAGGAGCTGTGGAGGAGGAAGGTGGTGTCACACATGCACAACATTTGAAAAAGGACTGTCGCTGTATTTCTCTTCCCTTAAAAAATCCTCCATACAACCTTTAAGAGTGATGTGTCGGCCTTGTATTTGTCACAGAAGTAGTTTTTAGAATGATTCACCATTTTTGTTGTTGTTTTTTTACAAATTGTAGCGTATTTCTGCCACCCTCCCGCGTGACAACGAACTAAAGCTGCTACAACGACGACGCGGCAGATTCACCTATGACGCGTTTGACGTTAAAGAGTTATTTTACATGAGATGGGCCCTTTAAAAACAAAAAGCAAAATCAGTTGTGTTGAACTGGATGTAGCCTGTGCTCTTACTGTTGGATTTATTTGATTACTGGTGTTTTTTTTTTGTTTTTTTTCTGGTGCTCCTACCTGCTTGTCTCCATGGGGATAAATTAGTTTAATGCCCGAGAAAGCAACAACATCTCCCAGCAGCAAAAGCAGCGCCTGAAAAAATGACACCATCCACTTTTAGGATCAGGATTAGTTTTCGGTAATGGTCACTCAAAATATCAAAAAGTTACACAACAACTGTCAAAACAAGTTATTTTTCCTCACTTAGCGCCATAGAACTCTAATAAAACCTGAAGGTGAACATAACGTCGTATTGTTTTCAGCGGCCTGCGCTCATTGGTGCATGAGTCCAAAAATAATGTTCTCAGAGTAGATGTTTGGACCAATCAGAGAGCTGTTAGAGCGGAGCTAGGAGCGGGGCGAGGCTAAGTCTTACAAAACTAACTTTTAGGCGCTTTAAGGATTTAAACTAGTGCTGTCATGCGATTAAAAAAATTGAGAGATTAATTAATTATGATCTGTAATTAATTAATCTAATTAATCTCATTTTAATGTCACCTAAAAATTGCTGAGAAAAGCTTCAATTTGAGGTATTTTCATTTAAATTCATTATTACATTATTGTGGCAGATCAAAAGACTCATATAGAACAAAAAAAGTGACTTTATAAAGTCATTTATTGTTTAACAAATCTCTCCAAATTGGCTGTTGAGCCCAAGTCTCCATGAATAAGAAACTGTTTGTTGTAAAGTAGCAAAGACAAGGAAATCTGAACATAATAACTTTTGTCGACTTAAAGACAATAAAAAGTCCAGTCTTTCCTTAACCATATTAAAAATATTATTGATAGAGAAATGCTTTATATATGAGATCACTGGTTTAGTCCTGGTTTAGTCCTGGTTTAGACCTGGTTTAGACCTACTTTAGTCCTAGTTTAGTCCTGGATTGGATTAATCCTGGTTTTAGTCCTGGTGTTAGTTCTGGTTTAGACCTGGTTTAGACCTGGTTTTAGTTTTGGTTTTAGTTCTGGTTTTAGTTCTGGTTTAGTCCTGGTTTAGACCTGGTTTAGTTCTGATTTAGTCCTGGTTTAGTCCTGGTTTAGTCCTGGACTGGATTAGTCCTGGTTTTAGTCTTGGTGTTAGTTCTGGTTTAGAGGTTCACAGGAGGAAGCTCGGTTTACGCCGCGTACGCGAGAAAACACGATCCACACGCGGCTCACGGGAGCACGTCAGTGTCCACGCAGTAACTACGGAAGGAAACGTGGTCCACGCGTTCTCAGGTTAATGACGATGATGAAGGTGTGTGTGTGTGTGTGTGTGTGTGTGTGTGTGTGTGTGTGTTGTGTGTGTGTGTGTGTGTGTGTGTGTGTGTGTTTGTGTGTGTTTGTGTGTGTTGTGTGTGTGTGTTTGTGTGTGTTTGTGTGTATGTGTGTGTGTGTGTGTGTGTGTGTGTGTGTTTGTGTGTGTGTGTGTGTGTGTGTGTGTGTGTGTGTGTGTGTGTGTGTGTTGTGTGTGTGTGTGTGTGTGTGTGTGTGTGTGTGTGTGTGTGTTTGTGTGTGTGTGTGTGTGTGTGTGTGTGTGTGTGTGTGTGTGTGTGTGTGTGTGTGTGTGTGTGTGTGTGTTGTGTGTGTGTGTGTGTGTTTGTGTTTGTGTGTGTTTGTGTGCGTGTCCCCTCATGTGCAGGTCACTATAGGACAGTAGTGCAGACATCATGAGTCTATGCAGGTTGTTTTCAGGCGATATTATATTTGTTATTTTCTTTTATATTTCACGTCGGGAGAAGAATTTCCAAGACATGAATGTGTTTTTACCTGTGCACTGCTGCTCTGTTCTACTGGCTCTTCCACCTCGTCCATTGTGCGACTGACGCCGCCAACGTTAACATGACGTTTACATCGCTCTTACTGCGCACATTTGTGGGGGTTTCCGGCAATGAGTGGAATTACCGAAATAAAAAAATGTATAAATGTGTTTTTTTGTGTGTGTGTTGTTGTCCCAACAACACATAAAAACAGGTTTTATAATAAAGCAACTCGCATACAGAAACAGTAAAGTTAGAGATTAAAAATGAGATTAACGCGATTAAAAAACATAACGCGCTAAATATGACTGTAATTAATTCATCGCAATTAACGCGATAATTTGACACCCCTAATTTAAACATTTAAAAAAGTTTGTGTCGTGAAAATAGAAAAGAATCTCTACAAAATCCAACCTGCGAAAAAAATGCTCTGCCGCAAATCTAACGCACATATCAGCGGTTAATTGGTCAAAACATAGAATGAAACCGAAACACTTTTAAAACGCGACTCCACTTCTGCCTCAGGAGCTCAAACCGACGGCATTTAAGCTGGAACAGAGCTTGGGGGTTGTGCTCAAATCAACAGGACACCGGAGCAGAGGGGGAGCGTCTTACCCAGTTTTTATTCCAGATCCGCGCTCATGCTCACGTGTCGGCTGCTGTCCTTTTGTGTCTCCGCAGGTTCAGCCCGTACGAGTGGTACAACCCGCACCCGTGTAACCCCGACTCGGACGTGGTGGAGAACAACTTCACTCTGCTCAATAGTTTCTGGTTTGGAGTCGGGGCGCTCATGCAGCAAGGTACTGTCCTCAGCCTGGAGCCTCTGCGCCCCACTGCAGCAGGGGGCGCTGTGCCGTGAGGCCAGTGTGACCGAGGAGGCGCCACCGGGGAAGGTTTTACTCTGACAGGGACAAGCTTAAAAACAGAGACATTTCCCTTCGTTTGTTCATCTTTTACACGCAAACAGCAAATTCACCTCTGAAAATGAATCTTTCTAAAAACTCAGACGAGAGTGGAGATTCTGGACAACTACAGTTTGATGTTTGCGTGTAAAGTGAGATAAACGAGTTTTAGGAGCTGATGCGCCAACAGAGCGACTCATGTTTACCTTTTGATGATGATGATGATGATGAAGCGTCAGAGCAGCTGTCGTATTTCTTCTGCTGAAACACTTTTCATGTGTTTGCATTTTCACACACAGCTGATGTTTCATATCCATGACCAGAGAAAAATGAGGCTCAGAGGTCAGCGATTTTAACACTTCTTTAACAGATCTGTGGAGAGGCGAGCTCGTTCAGTAATGCGCGTTTTTCAAGGTATTTTTGAGTAAAACTGAGTAAAACTGTAATGAAATAAACGCTACAGGTTGGAGTCTAATCCAGGCGCCGCCCAGAGACTCGGTGTAGTTATGACGGCGCTCGATGGAGGATTTATGCAGGTTGATGTAAACGAAAACATTTTTGAAAACAATAAATAAAAACTTTTTTGAAAATTTTTTTGAAAACGATGAAGGAAAACGTTTTTGAAAACGATGAACGAAAAAAAATTTTGAAAACGATAAATGAAAACTTTTTTGAAAATGATAAAAACTTTTTTTGAAAACGATAAATCAAAACTTTTTTGAAAACGATGAATGAAAAATTTTTGAAAACGATAAATGAAAACTTTTTTGAAAACGATAAATCAAAACTTTTTTTGAAAACAATTTTAAAAAATTGAAAACGATAAATCAAAACTTTTTTTGAAAACGATGAATGAAAACATTTTTGAAAACGATAAATGAAAACTTTTTTGAAAACGATAAAAACTTTTTTGAAAACAATTTTAAAAAATTGAAAACGATAAATCAAAACTTTTTTTGAAAACAATGAATGAAAACATTTTTGAAAACAATAAACGAAAACATTTTAGAAAACGATGAACGAAAACTTTTTTTGAAAACAATGAATGAAAACATTTTTGAAAACAATGAATGACAATGTTTTTGAAAACGATGAATGAAATTTTTTTTTTTTTAAACGATAAAAACATTTTTGAAAACGATGAACGAAAACTTTTTTGAAATCGATGCTTTGTGCACAATGTTATTTTGTAAATGCACCTCACCATAGACGTTACAGACGAGAAGAGGACTTTTGTTTTGGGCCCATGCACCAATGAGCAGAGGCCACTGAACTTTTTTGAAAACGATGCCGTGTGCACGATGTTATTTTGGAAAACGGAGGGAGGGAAATATTCGTTTCTCAACATACCGCGTATGAGTAAACGTAGCCTGCGAGGAAGCTACAGTTCGAAAAAGCCGATCAGAACAATAACACTGGTCGAGTAAACGGCGTCTTGCGTGTGTGAAATGCACGAGAGGCGAACGTAAACCACGAAATCCCAACGCCAAAAACGCAGGGAGTTTGATTGACGACCTGACAGCCAGTAGATAACGATAACAAATGTTTATCTGGAACCACCACGTCCACAGATGCTGGATTTTCATTCTTTTTTTATTCTTTTTTTTGTTGCTTCATCTCTGTAATGCTATTTTGAACTTTCATTGACAGTTTCAAACAAAAAAAAATCCTCCATAGAACTTTTAAAAACAGAACCAGGCGTCTTTGAGTAGAGTCTGAAACCGTCCGTAAACCTTGGCACAGACGGTGGTGTGTAGGTGTGGATGTTTGTTTGTTTCTCGCAGCACTTTCTCTTTCTGCTCTGAACGGTCCACACCTCATTACACACATTTGTGACACATTTAGAGAACGAGAGAATCTGTGTTTCATTTGTTCGTTTCTTTTTCAAAATAAAAAACAAAAATAAGAAAACGAAAAAACAACAATTTTCTTCATTATTTGTCTCCAAAACCAAAATGAAAGTTTTCGATTTTGTGTTTAAATGAAAAATGGAAAAAATGGATAATGGCTGTTTCCCGTTTCTGTGAGTTAAACTGCAAAGCTGGACTGAACCAGGACTAAACCAGGACTGAACCAGGACTGAACCAGGACTAAACCAGAACTGAACCAGGGCTAAACCGGTCTCAGTCCTGGTCTGGTCCCGGTCTGGTCTCAGCCTCACTCCTGATCACCTGACAGTCTACGTGGGCGGACCTCCAGACCCATCTCGATGGTTCATCCTTGGTTCAGTCCTGGTTTAGGACTGAGACCAGGACCAGACCCAGACTGAGACCGGGACCAGACCAGGACCAGACCAGGACTGTGACCGGGACTGAGACCAGGACCAGACAAGACATGATCAGGTCTGAGATTAGGACTAAGACCGGGACTAGACCGGACCAGACCTGAACTGAGAACAGAACCAGACCAGGACTGAGACCAGGACCATAACGGGACTGAGACCAGGACTGACCGGGACCAGACCCAGGACTGAGACTGGGATCCAGCCTGGAACTGAGACCAGGACTGAGACTGGGAATGAGACCGGGACTGAGACCGATTTAGTCCTGGTTTAGACCTGGTTTAGTCCAGGTTCAGTCCTGGTGTAGTCCTGGTTTAGACCTGGTTTAGTCCAGGTTCAGTCCTGGTGTAGTCCTGGTTTAGTCCAGGTTCAGTCCTGGTGTAGTCCTGGTTTAGTCCAGGTTCAGTCCTGGTGTAGTCCTGGTTTAGACCTGGTTTAGTCCAGGTTCAGTCCTGGTGTAGTCCTGGTTTAGACCTGGTTTAGTCCAGGTTCAGTCCTGGTTTAGACCTGGTTTAGTCCAGGTTCAGTCCTGGTGTAGTCCTGGTTTAGACCTGGTTTAGTCCAGGTTCAGTCCTGAAAAACTGATAAAACGAATCATTGTCCATTTTTTCATTTTGATTTTGGAGACAAATAATGAAGAAAATCTTAGTTTTTTTCTTTTTATTTTGAAAAACAAATGAACGAACGACACACAGATTTGAGATCAGTACTTGTACTTTAGTCCCTTCCCCGGTGCGTCTCCTGGTGCAGTTGGCCGCTCCGCCTCTAGAGGGCAGTGGGGTGTGGAGTCAGGATGGAGGTTGCCTTGGGTACGTGACTCTCTGACCCCAAACATCACTCTGCACTTTTCTCTTTTCTGTGTTTATCGTGTATTTATTCGTTTATATTTCTCTCGAAGCGTTGTATAAAATAATCTGTGCCGCACGTGCCCAGGCTCGGAGCTGATGCCCAAAGCCCTGTCCACTCGCATCGTGGGGGGCATCTGGTGGTTCTTCACGCTCATCATCATCTCCTCGTACACGGCCAACCTGGCGGCCTTCCTCACCGTGGAGAGGATGGAGTCTCCCATCGACTCCGCCGACGACCTGGCCAAGCAGACCAAGATCCCGTACGGCGTCGTGGAGGACGGCTCCACCATGACGTTCTTCAAGGTAGGAAAAAAAAAAAACAACGAGGAAAGTGTGAACGGGTGAAGTTACAGGTTCGATCTGTGGAGAGGCGAGCCCACTCACAGTAATGAAAGCATGTTTTTGAAGGTATTTTGAGGCAGTAAAAACAACCTGTATAAAGATCTAACAGATAATACTCCCTACAACTGTACTCTTATGTGACAGTAAATACTCCCTACAACTGTACAACAACTCACTCTTATGTAACAGATAATACTCCCTACAACTGTACAACAACTCACTCTTATGTAACAGATAATACTCCCTACAACTGTACAACAACTCACTCTTATGTAACAGATAATACTCCCTACAACTGTACAACTCACTCTTATGTAACAGATAATACTCCCTACAACTGTATTATGTGACAGTAAATACTCCCTACAACTGTACAACAACTCAGCCTTATGTAAGAGATAATACTCCCTACAACTGTATTGTGTAACAGATAATACTCCCTACAACTGTACCGAAGGCGAACCCACGTAAACTGTCGGTTGATCAGGACTGAGACCCGAACCAGACCAGGACCAGACTGGGACTGAGACCGGAATCAGACCAGGACTGAATCCCGGGACTGAGACCAAAACTGAGACCAGGACTGAAACGGGGAACTGGACCAGACTGGGACTGACACCGGGACCAGACTGGGACTGAGACCAGGGGACTGAGACAGGACTACAGACCAGACCAGAACAGACCGGGACTGAGACCGGGACCAGACCGAGACTGAGACCGGACTGGGACAGACGGACAGACCAGGAGACCAGGGCTGAGACCAGGGACCAGACCAGGAAGACCGGGACCAGACTGGGACTGAGACCAGACAGACTGGAGACAGACCGGGACAGACCGGGAGTCCGGGACCAGACCTGGACTTAGACCAGACTCGGGACCAGACCGGGACTGAGACCCAGACCAGGCTTAGACTGGACCAGGACCAGACCTTGGGACTGAGACCAGTTTTAGTCCTGGTTTAGTCCTGATTCAGTCCTGGGATCAGTCCTGGTTTAGATCTGGTTTAGTCCTGGTTTTAGTCCTGTTTAGTCCCCAGTCCTTTAGTCCTGTTTAGTCCTGTTTTAGTCCTGGTCCTTTCAGTCCTGGTATCAGTCCTGGTTCAGTCCTGGTTTAGTCCTGTTTTAGTCCTGGTTTAGTCCTGCTTTAGTCCTGGTTCAATCCCGGTGACCAGTATCTCCGTGTTCCTCTGTTTCCTCTGCGTCCTTCAGAAAACCAAGATCTCCACGTACGATAAGATGTGGGAGTTCATGAACAGCAGACGCTCCTCGGTCATGGTGCAGAACGTGGAGGAGGGAATCCAGCGCGTGCTCACCTCGGACTACGCCTTCCTCACCGAGTCCACCACCATCGAGTTCGTCACCCAGAGGAACTGCAACCTCACGCAGATCGGCGGCCTCATCGACTCCAAGGCGTACGGCGTGGGGACACCTATGGGTAAGGAGGGGCATTACGCGCGACACGAGCACCACAGCTTTTTGGCGTTGGACGGGCTTGTTTATCGTCGAGTAGTTTCGTTTTAAATATTGACACTTTTACCGTAGATTTGCCAAATCCAGTCTCATACACTGGCTTTGTGTCCCTTGGTACAAAATTTTAAGTTTGTTGCTGGTTGGGTAAAAATAAGCTCTTTAACCCACTGACGCCGGATGCTGCGCAGTGCAGCCCTGAGTCTCCTGTCGGTGTCCGGATTGTCTGGCGATCAGCGTAACTGGTAAAGGCGGGGCCACACCTGGAAGCATGGGGGGGGCGTGTCCTCCTCTCGCTTCTATTCAATCCCAGACGCAAAACTGCCAGAGCTGTATTGTCGCGTTAAACCTTCTTTATCGTGACGTTTTATTTCTCCATTGAAAATAATCCAAATGTCCCGCATATGTTCCCATCAAGACCTGGTTTGAAGTAACAAACGTTGCGCTTTACTGCAGCGCATGAACGCACTCAAACACTTGATCTGTTCGCTGTTCCAGACGCTCCTATAACAGGTGCCATATCGCTATGTTGTGTAACAAATAAACATGGTCAAACACAAAAATGTTGTCCATTTTTGTGCTTGACCATGTTTATTTGTTACACGAGCGTTATAGGAGCATCTGGAACAGTGACCAGATCAAGTGGTTGAGCGCGTTCATGCGCTGCAGTAAAGAGCAACATTTGTTACTTCAAACCAGGTCTTGATGGGAACATGTGCGGGATACATACATGTGCGGGAGAAATAAAACGCCACGATAAAGAAGGTTTAACGCGACAATACAGCTCCGGCAGTTTTGCGTCTGGGAGTGAATGGAAGCGAGAGGAGGACACGCCCCCCCCATGCTTCTTCCAGATGTGGCCCCGCCTTTACCAGTTACGCTGATCGCCAGACAATCCGGACACCGACAGGAGACTCAGTGCTGCGCAGCATCCGGCATCAATGGGTTAATGGCCGAGTAATCATAACTATTTAAAATGAATGGTGCGCTTTGTAACCATGATCTTAAAGGGACAATCCAGAATTTCCTAGTGAGCCAGAGTGTTGGAGACGTGTGGAGACACTTTTTAAAATATTACACCCAGTCCTTGTATTTGCAGAGGTCGCTGGTGCTAGGCTAGTGCATGTCAATGGCCATAGTTAGCCTGCCGCCAAAAACAGTCTTACCCACTCCACAAAACACCCGAAACAAATGTATTATTACACCAGACTGTCGATGTGAACGTCTGTGTCGATAGAATAATCTGAGAAGTAAAACCAACCTTGCATTTGAAGGATTTATGTCTGAGCAGCGGCGGACTGATATATGAGAAAATAGTCCCTCAATACGCAACGATTTATGTGATTTTTGAGCACCGGGTAACACATAAAATCAGTTCAAGGTCAGTAAGCACAACCAGAATTACAAAAATACATAAGGCACGCTGTCGATTTTTGAGAAAATTAAAGAATTTTAAGTGCACCTTAAAGTCTGACAAATCCGGTAAACATTTTGGCTTGACCCTCCACAACATCTTTTGTTTCTTATGTGGCCCCATGAAAAAAATAACTGCCCACCCCTGTTCTAAACTGTATAAAGACGTGAACTAAGCGAGTGTGACGTCATTCATAATCGGCTCCAGTCAAATGAAGCTTAGCGGGGGCTGGCGGTTATAGCGGCAAATCTGCAAATCAATCAGGAGTGGGGCTGGTTTTAGTCGATCAAACACCTCGTTGGGCTATTATTAAGGTAGATTGATTTATTTATGGATTCTGAATAAAAAAATGACATGAGGGTCACATAGAGTAAGTTAAAACCGACATGACGAGCCCGACAGCAGCGGTTATAGAAAGAGGAGTGATGGTTTTTCGATAAAAGTCAGCGGGAACCAGAGCTCAAAGAAATTGCTCTGTGCCCGCGCCGTGCTCCTACGCTCACTTTATTTGGATCGCGGCGTCTTACAGGTTAACTAGTTCGCTTTGTTAACTGCTGTAACTGAATAATGGCATGATAGATAGGTTTAATAACAGGTAGAAGATTCAACCGGAGAAGCAGATGACTCACCGTCCACCAGAAACAGTACAGAGTGCACGCTTAATATTCAAAACTCAAACTGCTTGTAAGATTTGATTTTAAATTCCATAAACTCGACCTGTCTGTGTGTCCAGATACGAGGTAAACGTGTTCAAATTCAAGTTTTTATTGTATTTTTCGGAAGACCTCAGCTCTTCCAAGTCCGAGGCCGCGGTTCTCGTTCGGAAAGAGGTGTGTTGTCGTCTCCGGGTGGGTGGAGGAGTTCAAGTATCTCAGGGAGGGGCTTGTTCATGAGCGTGAGATTGACAGGTGGATCGGTGCGGCGTCGGCAGTGATGCGGTCGCTGTATTGGACCGTTGTGGTGAAGACGGAGCTGAGTCGAAAGGGAAAGCTCTCGATTTACCGGTCAATCTTCGTTCCTTCCTTCACCTCTGGTCATGAGCTCTGGGTAAAGACCGAAAGGACGAGATCACGAATACAAGCGCTCGAAATTATTTTCCTTTGCAGGGTGTCTGGGTGCTCCCTTAGTCTACGTTCAGACTGCAGGGCTTAACCCTCAATTTGGATATTTTTCGTGAAATCTGATGTTTTTGCGACGTCGTTCACATTTCCAATTAAATGCGACTTGTATTCGATCCCCTGTGTGAACATTAAACGTCCCAAAAGTGTCCCGCATGTGACACTGGAGACACGACGACGTCAACCACAGCGAGCGTCTCTGTGTTTACGGAAGTTGTCCAAACATGGACGCAGCATCGAGCACCTGGAGATTTTAAAGTTCCTCTCGTACCGGAGCCAGAACATGAACAACTTACTTGTTTTAAGGAGGAGATTGAGAAGGAGAAGGACGAGGTTTTTGGTCGTGGTGTTTTGTGGGGCAGCGGCAGCGACGTCCGTTGAAAGGAACGTGTGGATGTGGAGACGGAGCCAAGAGTGGTGAGTGGTGATGTGCTTCACTTCAGTGACATGGAGTTCATTAACAATTTTCACCTACTTCAGCGCAGAATAGTGACGTTTGTGTCTTGTTGATAACGTGTAGGTGGATGAATGCACTTTGACCGTTCAGACTGAAGTCACATGTCAAAAGATCAGATATGTATCAGTTTCAGGAGCACATATCCAAGTGTCCTGGGTCACATTTGAAAAAATCGGATCTGTGTCGTTCAGACTGTCATTAAAAGATCAGATACAGGAACATAGAAGCCAAAAAATCGGATTTGGGTCACTTCAGGCTGCAGTGTGAACACAGTCTTATAGTCCAGTGCAACTTACATATGCTTTTTCTTCTTCATTACACATTTTTGGCTGATGCGACTTATACTCCGGAGAGACTTATAGTCCAAAAAATACGGTAGATAAAGCCTAAATGGGCTCCAAAAAATGAACAAAAACAACCGCAGTTATTTCCTGGGATTCGGTACTTGATGATGTATTCTTAATGACAAAAACACCAGACATGACACTTATTTTATTGGTTTTTCAAGACAATTATCCCATCAGAAAGTAGAATGAGCCCCACATGAGTCTCTCTTTTGCGTTGCCAGTTCCAGTGCTGAAATTCAGTTGATTCAAACCTAAAATGTCTCCCTCTGATGTGAACGGTCACTCCCTCAACCCCGGCCCCTACAGCCAGTCGTGAGTCAGTGCTAGTGCAGCGTCTGCAGCTCAGGGAGTGTAACTCTGGAGGCTGTGAGGTTCCTTCACACGTGGCAGTGTCTCGTTGAACCGGCCGTGGCCTCGTGTGCGCAGGGACATGGATGCAGCGTGACAGTTAGTGCTCTGTGCGGCGCCGGCGGCTTCGGCTCTACGGAGCGTTTGACCTTTATTGATGGGGTCGGCGCGGCAACAGCTCCGCGGCGAGTGACAGGGGCGGCCGTGACAGGTGCAAAAGGTGCAGCCCGATGAAAAGAAAATGGTCCCAGAGGTGGGATTTATGGCCGGGGCTAAAACCCGCCCAAGGCTCCAGAGATGCTACTGCCAACCACTCTGCCGCTTCTATAATGGCTTCCTCCAATGGGTGTTTTATTTACAGCTGCTGTCCTCGGCGCCGTTCGTGCTGCTGCGGGGCTAATACAAAACAGACACCGCACACAGATAACACTGTCTACCTCCAATTAAAACGGATAAATTGTGCCCACAAATCTATTTTGTCCCTGATATTTATTAGTGGTGATTTCCTCTCATCCTGGAGTGAAGCTTTAGGTGCATAATAATAACGAAACCGTCACCTTAAAGAGGCGATACTTGACTTGTGCGTGATATAAACTGTAACATATAACCAGTGTCGGGGAGTAACAGATTACAAGTACCAGAGTTATGTAATCAGAGTAATCAGAGTACAAATTATGAGTAACGGTATTCGGTTACAGTTACTGTTTCAGTGAGTGGTAATTGGATTACAGTTACTTTGTTGAAATAAATGGATTACACAGAGGGATTTTCCTGTTTTCACATTTTGGGCTAAACCAGGACTAAACCAGGACTAAAACCAGGACTAAAATCAGGACTAAACCAGGACTAAACCAGGCTTAAAACCAGGACTAAACTGGGGTTAAAACCAGGACTAAACCGGGATTAAAACCAGGATTAAAACCAGGACTAAAACCAGGACTAAACCAGGATTAAAATCAGGACTAAAACCAGGACTAAAATCAGGACTAAATCAGGACTAAAACCAGGTCTAAGACCAGGACTAAGACCAGGACTAAACCAGGACAAAACCAAGACAAAAAAACAGGACTAAACCAGGACTAAAACCAGACCAATATCAAGTAATCCAAAATATTCAGATTACATTACTCACTTTAAATAATTTAATGGATTATGTTACAAACTACATTTTGGTGTGTGTAATCTGTAATCTGTAGGGGATTACATTTTAAAAGTCACCTTCCCAACACTAAATATAACTAGTGATGGACAACTGAGACGGAGCTCTGGAGCACGTCTCGTTCTTTCTGAAACAAATGGCTCCGGCTCTCGGATCGGAGCTCGCTCGGAGCTCGCTGCCTCTCGGAGCTCGCCTCGCTCCTCGCCGCCTCGGAGCTCGCCTCGCTCGCTGCCTCGGAGCTCGCCTCGAGCTCGCCTCGGAGCTCGCCCGCTGCCTCGGAGCTCGCCCGCCGCTCGGAGCTCGCCCCGCCGCCTCGGAGCTCGCCTCGCCGCCTCGGAGCTCGTCTCGCAGCAGCCGCTCATGTGACCAAAGCGCCGAAGTGTGGGTCCCTCCCCCGACTGCTTCGCTCTGCGTGTCGATCGCTTCAGTGTATCGAAGCGTTTCATTGGCTCAGCGAATGTTCCGCTCTGTGATTGGTTCAGAGTGTTTCAGAGTATCAGCGCACTTCTGTGGTCTGACAAGCGCTAAACTGCTACAGTATAAAAGATGCACCAATGTTTCTTAAACATGTTGGGTAGTGAGGAGTATTGTGTGACAATACAATACATATCCTTAACAAACTGGTTTGAATATTTGCTTCATATAGTTTTCTACCATATGGATTAGGTTGAAAAACCTCTTACTTTTTGAGGAATGAGATTTTTTATTAAGAAAGTTCATGGTAACGGAGGGAAAATTGTGCAAACAAGTAGAAGGTGCAGGATTTTACATCATTTGTCGCTTTTTTCTTCTGAATACTTTAATATTACTTCAAAATGAAAGGAAACTATTTCTATAAAATATGTCAGTCCTTCCAAGCAAATTTTTATCATTTTAAATACATAAAAAAAAAAAAAAAAACATGTACCTTCATCAACAGTTCAGAGATGGAATAACACAAGATATGATGAAATACATCCATTTATTTACATGATTTGCAGGTCTTTGAAATTTAGGAAATAATTTTTGTTCCATGTTTCATACATGGTCTGTTTAAAACATATGGAACTTTAGAACCAAAAATGGTACAGAAAAAAGGTCAACAGTTTCATAAACTAGAGTACATATGTATCTGTTCAATACATTTTTATATCAGATGCATTAACTTGAATTTTTGGCCTTGTTGTTTACTTCTGCTTGACTGGGCCCATTTATTTATTTATAGTTTTTATCTATTTTATTTTTTTAGTATTGCTTTTATGTATTGCTTTTATTGATTTTATTATTATTATTTTATTTATTTATTCTATTAGTTTCCTCATGATTGAAACTTAATTCTGCAGATTTTTTATTTTTATTTTTTTTATTAAAATGTTTTGCATTGTTATGTGAAGCACTTTGGAAACTGTTTTGTTTATAAAATGTGCTATACAAATAAAGTCGGGTTGGATTATGAAGCATTTTATTGTCCGGTAATCAGGAAGTGCGTGTAAGCATGCTGGTTGGTGTTTGCTTTACCATCACGATAAAACTCCACTCTGGTTTCTGGGAGTTGAAAAGCGTTTCTAAACTCTTTGTGGTGAATAATTAAAGTTCAAACTGTTCAAACTCGTTCTGTTTTTCACATTTTTTGAGACAAATCAGGAGCAGCTCCTCCAAGTCTGTAATCTCCGAGCGCAGCAAGAGGGAGAAATCTCATATCAGATGAAAGAGGTGATTTTTTTCTTTTTTTCTTTTTTTGCAGGATTCATTAGTGACCGTTGCTGTGTCTCTAATGGGTTTCTCCTATAGGGTGAGCCTGGGTGTGCTCAGGAGCTGCGCGCTGGTTCTTAAGGAGCGTATAGAAAATGGAATATATAGGTCTGACTGAGAGGAGCCCACACACCAATTTACTGCAGCCCGTCCTGCTCAGCTGACAGGGCTTCAACATAATGTTCCAGAGCAGAAAGAGACGAAGGATCACGCAGTACACACAGTACACACAGTACACACAGTACACACAGTGCACACAGTACACACAGTACACACAGTACACACAGTGCACACAGTACACACAGTACACACAGTACGCAGAACTACAAAGGTCTGGGAACAGTACAGCTACTATACTATACATCTAATCTGCTTTTTGAACATAATCGTGTAGTTTATCTCGTAACATCAGCCGGTATCTGACAACAAGAGCTCGGTGGTGTTGGCAGAGTTGCGATGAAGTAAAAGTACAGTCACTTTAACTGTATTTCTCAAGTAGAAGTTCGACGTAGTGCTAAGTAAGTAAAGAGTTGTATAGAGGATTTTTAGAGAAGTGAAATACAGCGACAGTCCGTTATCAAATGTTGTGCATGTGTGACACCACCTTCCTCCTCCACAGCCTCAGTAGAAACATCTCCTCCCGCCTCTTTACTCTAAAAATCACGCTTGTTTACATCCAGTGCGTGTTCAGAATTACTGTTGAAGTGACCTGCCTAGAAATATTTTAACAATCGACGCGTCAGTTTTTAGACCCTTCGTCTGCTTCAGTCGCGCCATCGCTGGAAGGAATCTCCGAGAATCACCTCATTTGGTCCTCGCTCCTTTTCCCCTTCTCTTCTTCTTCTTTCAGCGACCTCAAAAACGGACTTTCTTTTGCACCGAAATGGTCGTGGATTCTCGTCCGCCGTGGCAACAAACTTTGTGTGAATTTCGAGGAAGCGGCAGTTTGAAAAAGTCTCTAAGAACCGCTGCATAAACCACGTAATCCACACACGCCGACGAGTCAGTTACACTAGAAACGTAGGGAATTTGATTGACAACCTAACAGCCAATAGAAAGTGAGGGAGCCTCGTTTTCTGTTGGCTGATGTTTATCTAGCCGCACTATGTCCACAGTTGATAGATTTTCATTCTTTTTTTTTTTTTGGTCATCATAATTACAAAGCTGCTGCGTCTCTGTAATGGTATTTTAAACTTTCAATGACAATTTGAAACTAAAAAAAAAATCCCCCATACAACCTTTAACCCATTAATGCCCACATGTTTCTCAAAGATGAAATTATGAAACGAATACTGAAAAAAGTGTACCAAGTATTAGGGATGTTACAATGACTGAAATATCATGATATCGTATCGTCAAAGTTCTCATAATATATCAAATTATAAGTCTCTTTGCTTAAATGAAGAGTTATGGTGCAGCAAGAGCTATAAAAAAGACAGCGGGAACTACATAGACCATGATCCTTTGCTCCATTTCAGTGCAGACGACAAGAAGAAATAACAGTTCTTACACTTTTAAGTCTTGTCAAGGTATTTTATGAGGGAAGAAAATTGCATATTAACACTTTTGTGAGCCTCTACAAAATATCGTAATAATTATCGTACCGTGAGATGTATGTCGTGAAAATATCGTACACAGAGATTTGGATATTGTTACGTCTCTAATCATGAGCCTCCCCACCATATCGTGAGCTTTCCCAGGATATCGCAATAAATATCGTACCGTGAGGTTCATACCGTGACGATATCGTATCGTGACAAAGTATACTCTGGCATGATCAAGCAAAACTGTGAAAAAGTGCGTGAAAAAGTGAGTTTCATGGTCAGTCACAGTTGTGGCCGGCGGAATAATACCTTGTATGTATGTACCTCGATGACAGATTTTGTATTTTGATATAATACAGTGAAATTATGTATATATGTATGTATACTAGTTAGGGATGGGCATGATTAGTCGATTAATCAATAATTGATCATTAAGAATTTTATCGATTACGTTAATTTTAATCGACAAACCGAATGTAGGTTGCTGTGTGTATCGTGACCAAACAGGTCTGTACATGTGTCTCTGCATCAGAAACAGAGAGACACAAACAGTCAATCCGCCTGCAACGTACCCAAGTGCATATGTATATTTAACGATGATTTGTACAAGAAATTCCACACTTTCCGTTGTGTTCGGGACAAGTGTGAGTCCATGTGCACAGTGTATAAAGCAGCACATATGTTTCTGTGTCCAGTGGAAAAAAGTTTTACCAGGTGAGAGTCGCTCAATGTGGATGACGAGAGCCCACCCCCCTCCCCCCGTACGGGTGTCCTGTTTTGACAAACGCAAATCTGGTTTCACACTAACCTGTATTCACCTGAGTCATGTCTTTTAATCCAACAGAAGTTGAACCACATCAGCGACACAAGAGCTGGAGTTTTATCTTCACTTAGTTTATGCAAATTAGCGATGCAGTTTTAAGTTTCGTTTCTGTGAGAGTTGCGCAAAAACTGAATTAAAAACATTATAATGTCAAACAGCTGATGTGGCTCTAGAGTCGTTACGTTTATATGTCGTACAGTAGAATTTATTTATGCAGATTAGTAGTGCAGATAGTAATAATAATGATGATCATTTTAATATAAAAATGTTTATGATTAATCGATAATCGATCGTTAATTCTCTCGACGATCGATTAAGAAAATTTCATCGAATGCCCATCCCTAATACTAGTATATGAAGGTAGTAGGGGTGTAACTGTACATGTATTCGAGTCGAACCGTTTCAGTGCGGGGCGTTTGGTTCGGGGCAGGGCTGTGCATGATTCGTGTGTGTTTACATTCCACCACCACATGTGCAGCTACACGGAGACTCGGCTCTTTAATATTCATGAGGAACTCGTCCGTGATTGGGGCAGCGCTTTATAGTTAGGAGCGGCCACCTTGACAACAGCTGCCCCCCGCCTTGACTACGTCCCATCTTTGCACTGGCCCCCTGTTAAAGGTTGTATGGAGGATTTTTTTTTGTTTCAAATTGTCAATGATAGATTATAGATGCAGTAGCCTTGTAATTATGATGACCAAAAAAAAGAGAATAAAAATTCATCAACTCTGGACGTGGTGGGGCTAAACATTTTGCCAATAGATAACGACACTGCCTCGTTATCTGTGAGCTGACAGGCTGTCAATCAAACTCCCTACGTTTCTAGCGTAACTGACTTGCCTGCGCCGCCGGTACGTGGTTTACGTACGACTGTCACACAGTCCACAGACGCAAGACGCACAGACGCTGTTTACTCCACCAACACAACAGTTCTTAGCGGCTTTTTTTTACCTATATCTTCCTCGCAGTTCGCACAAAAGTTTGTTGCAATGGCGACAAGAATCCAGGAGCAGTTCGCCGCAAAAGAAGCCAAACTAAAGGTGATTCTTGATAGATTCATTCCAGCGATGGCGCGACTGAAGCAGACGAAGGGTCTAAAGACTGACGCACTGGTCCACAAATTACTCCTGGACAGGAAACTTCTGCTGATTATGAAAACGTACTTTATTTCCAAGAGCTACACAAACGTTTTTCAGGACACGAAAGCGATATCCTATGTCTGAAAACGTAATTTTCAATGCAAAGAAAGAGTCCGCTTGCTGCTGCGTGTTGTAGCTAGTTGTTCATTCGCACTGAATCTCCGCGCAACTCTTCTCTGCACCCCTTTCCTGCTCCTCTCCCCGCTGCCCGATCCACTCTTCCCCCTGCTCCTCACTTCTCCGTCTTGTCTAACCAACACTGTAGTTAGTTGTTTACAAGTCATGTGCACCGGCTGTAAACAAACCTGTTTGTGGCGTAAGGAGGAGGAGGAAGGAGGCGTTTCTACGTAGGAGCTGTAGGGGAGGGGGGTGGTTTTCACACATGCGCAACATTTGAAAAAAGGACAAACAGTCGCTGGATTTCTCGTTCCTTGGAAAATCCTCTATACAACCTTTAATTTTAGAATTGTTTTTAAAGCTTTGAATGGACTTGGCCCCACAGTACGTCTCGGACCTCATCCAAATTTATACCCCTGAGGTCCGAGGTCCAGGTCCAGCTCAGGGGGCCTAAGACGAGACTTAAAACCAGGAGGACAGGAGCTTCTCTGTGGTCGGCCCTAAACTCTGGAACGATCTGCCGCTTCACGTTCGAGCAGCTCCACAGCGGAGAGTTTTAAATCTCGTCTGAAGACCCACTTTTATTCTCTGGCTTTTAACACCGCGTGAGTCCTGTGCTCCTCTGTGTCTTTTATTTATTTTTATGTGTTTTTATTGGTTTTACTGATTTAATTTATTTATTGGTTTATTTATTTCTATTCTATGATTTTATTTTTATTTTTATTTTACTGGTTTTATTTTATTTTACTGGTTTTATTACTTTAAGACTAGTATTATTTTAGTAGTTTCCTTTATCATCTTATTGTTGTTGTTTTTTTATGTATTTGTGCAGCACTTTGGAAACAGTTTGTTTGTGAAATGTGCTATAGAAATAAAGTGGATTGGATTGGATTGAACCACGTGAATCCTCACAAAACTGCAGTTGTCATGTTGCGATTCTCACTTTCACCTCGTGGACAAGTTGTTTTTTCTGGCCAAAAATATGAAGCTTGAGTAAAACTTCACGCTGGAACTGTTCGTGCTGCACTTTACTTTTTGAACAGTTTTGTTTACTGTTTACAAGGAATTTATTTTTTTATAATATTTCATACATTTGTTGCTTATTTGAGAATATTTAATTTAACTTATTAGTATTACCAACCAGCATTTATTTTATTTCCCCGTTTGTATAATGTTAAAAGAAATAGTAGATTTAATAAACACACAAATAAACAACAAGCAAATGGTTTTTGTTCTCATACTGTACCGAAAACGAACCGAACCGTGACCGTAAAACCGAGGTACGTACTGAACCGTGATGTTTGTGTACCGTTACACCACAGTAGGTTTGTATGTATGTTGTATATGAGGCTCAGATGTACCTGCTATTTTCAATTAAAATAATTAAACCAGTAAAATAAGGACAGTGATAAATGTGGTTCAAACTGGAAGAATTGTTCCTGAGACATTTCCGAACCGATAAGTAGCTTCCTGGTTGGTCTGAGGCCGACACACATGTAGAGGAACCAGAAACAAAACTTGCCTTTAAACCTTTTAATCCGGCCCGCCGAAACTTGAATAAATAATAATAATAAACCTTGTTAATGTTTTTTTTTTCCTGCATTTCCGGCGTTTCCCAGTAGACGGCGCACTATATATACATTGAGGTGCGGCGGCTTCTGTTGGCCGCAATGCTTTATGGGAAAGTATTGACAGGAGTCATTTCGGGCGGTGTATTCGGACCATGAATGAGGTAAAAGTGTTCAAGACATAAGGCTGCACTGTTTCCGCTTTAAATTCACAAAATTCACACTCTCTGTGTTAGGAAAGTCCTGAAGGTTTGGTTTAACTGCGCGTTAGCATGGTCTATGTGTTGTTTACGCGCTCGGTCTAAGTGCTCGGGACACATGTTTGTCTTTGATGTGCAGTGGGGCAGACCTCATTTCACTTTTCATGAGTTCTGGAACTTACATGGCTAAAAGTTGCAGCGCGTAGTGCAGAATACGTCCTACATGAGAGTAAATACGAGTGCAATGGAGCTGGGCTCTGAACACGTCATTTCCCGTCTTCTGTCCGGCCCATCAGTCAAATTTTAGAACCTATGTGGCCCCCGAGCCAAAAAGTTTGCCCACCCCTGTCCTAGATGGTATTTTTTTGATGTATCTTGACCTTCAAACAGCAATGACCTCTACAAATACGACGATCAGAAGGAACAATTCAACCACTGTGACTCTGAGATCACGACGATCAGTGAAATGACGTCCCAGCATCAACACATACGCAAATAAAATCAGAAAATGGTGGGCGGGGCTTGGTCTGACTGTCCCGTAATGGGCGGGGCTTGGTGTAATATTCGTGTGGTGGGCGTGGCTTGTTGTGATTGGCGATTGATGGGCGTGGCTCGGTGTAATTGTCTCGTAGCGGATGGAGCTTTGTCTGATTGATGTTCGGGGGGCGTGGCTTGGTGTGCGATGGGCGGGGCTCGGGGTGATTGGCGGCGGGCGGTTGTAGAGCTGTACGGAGAGCTGCGATGGCCGTAAACGGGACACAGCGCTGAGTTATGGTCCCGTGGAGGCTCGTAAAGCACAGGTACTTACAGTCATGTCCTTCAGATGACCAGAGACCTTCTCCTGTGTCCAACCGTAAACCCGCACGAAAACACACAGAGAAGTCGAGTCATACAGGCTCATCCAACAACGGACGTATGGAGTCTGAAATTATGAAACTTACAAGTACATTTGACAGGTTTTCATGGTTTTCTAATTCCGATTTGGTTTGGTGGGATAATACCTCTGGTCAGTATTTATTTTATATTGTTGAAGTGTCAGGTCAGAGTCCTGCACAGGTCCGTTTTTAATTGAAAAATAGAAAAATTTTAAAATTACGATTTCAAGAATTACAATCACGAAATGAAACGGTTATGCTTTCTATTCGCTAAACAAGGACTGAACCAGGACTAAACCAGGACTAAACCAGGACTGAACCAGGACTGAACCAGGACTCAGGACTAACCAGGACTGAACCAGGACTAACCAGGACTGTACCAGGACTAAACCAGGTCTAAACCAGGACTGTACCAGGACTGAACCAGGACTGTACCAGGACTGAACCAGGACTAAACCAGGACTGAACCAGGACTAAACCAGGACTGTACCAGGACTAAACCAGGACTAAACCAGGACTAAACCAGGACTGTACCAGGACTAAACCAGGACTGAACCAGGACTAAACCAGGACTGTACCAGGACTAAACCAGGACTGTACCAGGACTAAACCAGGACTAAACCAGGACTGAACCAGGACTAAACCAGGACTGAACCAGGACTGAACCAGGACTAAACCAGGACTAAACCAGGACTGTACCAGGACTAAACCAGGACTGAACCAGGACTAAACCAGGACTGAACCAGGACTAAACCAGGACTGAACCAGGACTAAACCAGGACTGTACCAGGACTAAACCAGGACTAAACCAGGACTAAACCAGGACTGAACCAGGACTAAACCAGGACTGTACCAGGACTAAACCAGGACTGAACCAGGACTAAACCAGGACTGAACCAGGACTAAACCAGGACTGAACCAGGACTAAACCAGGACTGAACCAGGAACCAGGACAGGACTAAACCAGGACTAAACCAGGACTAAACCAGGACTGAACCAGGACTAAACCAGGACTGTACCAGGACTAAACAGGACTAGGACTACCAGGACTAAACCAGGACTAAACCAGGACTGAACCAGGACTGAACCAGGACTGACTAAACCAGGACTAAACCAGGACTAAACCAGGACTAAACCAGGACTGAACCAGGACTAAACCAGGACTAAAACAGGACTAAACCAGGAACTAAACCAGGACTAAACCAGGACTGAACCAGGACTAAACCAGGACTAAACCAGGACTAAACAGGACTGAAACCAGGACTGAACCAGGACTAAACCAGGACTAAACCAGGACTAAACCAGGACTAAACCAGGACTGAAACCAGGTACCAGGACTAAACCAGGACTGTACCAGGACTAAACCAGGACTAAACCAGGACTAAACCAGGACTAAACCAGGACTGAACCAGGACTAAACCAGGACTGACTAAACCAGGACTAAACCAGGACTAACCAGGACTAAACCAGGACTAAACCAGGACTAAACCAGGACTAAACCAGGACTGAGCCAGGACTAAACCAGACTGAACCAGGACTAAACCAGGACTGGACCAGGACTAAACCAGGACTAACAGGAACCAGGACTGAACCAGGACTAAACCAGGACTGAACCAGGACTAAACCAGGACTGAACCAGGACTAAACTACTACTAAACCAGGACTAAACCAGGACTGTACCAGGACTAAACCAGGACTGAACCAGGACTAAACCAAGACTGAACCAGGACTAAACCAGGACTGTACCAGGTCTAAACCAGGACTGAGCCAGGACTAAACCAGGACTGTACCAGGACTAAACCAGGACTGAACCAGGACTAAACCAAGACTAAAACCAGGAGTAAAACCAGGACTGAAACCAAGACTAAACCAGGACTAAACTAGGTCCAAAACTAGGACTAAACCAGGCCTAAAACGAGGACTAAACCAGGACTAAACCAGGACTAAAACTAGGACTAAAACTAGGACTAAACCAGGTCGAAACCAGGACTAAACTAGGACTAAACCAGGCCTAAAACCAGGTCTAAACCAGGACTAAACCAGGACTAAACCAGGACTAAACCAGGACTAAAACCAGGACTAAAACCAGGACTAAACTAGGACTAAACCAGGACTAAACCAGAACTAAAACCAGGACTAAAACCAGGTCTAAACCAGGTCTAAACCAGGACTAAAACCAGGTCTAAACCAGGACTAAACCCAGGACTAAACAGGACTAAAACCAGGACTAAACCAGGACTAAAACCAGGACTAAAACCAGGACTAAAACCAGGACTAAACCAGGTCTAAACCAGGACAGTACCAGGACTAAACCAGGACTGAACCAGGACTAAACCAGGACTAAACCAGGACTAAACCAGGACTAAACCAGGACTGAACCAGGACTAAACCAGGACTAAACCAGGACTGAACCAGACTTAAACCAGGACTAAACCAGGACTAAACCAGGACTAAACCAGGACTGAACCAGGACTAAACCAGGACTGAACCAGGACTAAACCAGGACTAAACCAGGACTGAACCAGGACTAAACAAGAGACACTTCCATTTCAGCAGTGTCAAATGTTTTGTGCGCCAGCTGCTGCCCCCTGCTGGTCAAGTACGTGTCTGAGTTTGTCATACTGGAAATCGGTGGATTCGTGTCACTGTTGATCCAAAAATCTGAATCACATTTTACAAACAGAATTTTCAGTTTTACAAATGAAATTATTTTTTGCAAATGAAAAAAAAAAGATATATTTACAAATACACATCGATTTGTAAATACCAAAATACGAGTTACAAATATTAAATCTGCCTTTGTAGATTTCAAAACACACGTACAAATCAATGACTATTTGTAGATTTGTAGATTAAATTACTTAAAGTGAGTAATGTAATCTGATTACGTTGGATTACTTGATATTGTCATGTTTTTTAAAACTGCATGAATGTAACAAAAACATCCTGAAAATTCTTGTTTGTTTTCTTCATATTGTCTGTTGAGCCCAAGTCTCCATGAACAGACTTTTGTTTTACTGTAGAGAAACAAAGACGAGGATCTGAACGTAAGAAGTTTTGTCATTTTAAAGAAAATAAAAGCCTGGACTTTCCTTCACCGTATTCAAAATATTATTGATAGAAAAATTATTTTTAATGAGATCACTGCCTTAAATTACTGTTAGTGTCATATTGTGTAGTCCTGGTTTTAGTCCTGGTTTAGTCCTGGTTTTAGTTCTGGTTTTAGTTCTAGTTTACTCCTGGTTTTAGTCCTGGTTTAGTCCTGGTTTTAGTTCTGGTTTTAGTTCTAGTTTAGTCCTGGTTTTAGTTCTGGTTTAGTCCTGTTTAGTTTTAGTTCCTGGTTTAGTCCTGGTTTAGTCCTGGTTTAGTCCTTGGTTTAGTCCTAGTTTTAGTCCTGGTTTAGACCTGGTTTAGTCCTGGTTTAGTCCTAGTTTAGTCCTTTTAGTCCTGGTTTAGTTTAGTCCTGGTTTTAGACCTGGTTTAGTCCTAGTTTAGTCCTGGTTTAGACCTGGTTTTTAGTTTAGTCCTAGTTTAGTCCTGGTTTAGTCCTGGTTTAGACCTGGTTTAGTCCTAGTTTTAGTCCTAGTTTTAGTCCTGGTTTAGTCCTGGTTTAGTCCTGGTTTTAGACCTGGTTTAGTCCTAGTTTTGGACCTAGTTTAGTCCTGGTTTAGTCCTGGTTTAGTCTTGGTTTCAGTCCTGGTTTTACTCCTGGTTTTAGTCCTGGTTTAGTCCTAGTTTAGTCCTGGTTTAGACCTGGTTTTAATCCTGGTTTAGTCCTGGTTTTAGTCCTGGTTTAGTCCTAGTTTAGTTCTGGTTTAGTCCTGGTTTAGTCCTGGTTTAGACCTGGTTTTAGTCCTGGTTTAGTCCTGGTTTTAGACCCGGTTCATCATCACATCTACCCTCCAGACAAGTTACACATTGCACCTTTAACACTTGACAAAAACCAAAAAATCACATTAATAATAGAGATTTTATCAATTACGATCAATATTAAAGCTTTTGTAAAAATAATAATTCTCGTCTTTGTAAGATTCGGCCCAAATTGGTTGAATATTTCTCCATTTTGTCGTTGGTTTTCCTCCTCTTCTCTCTGGTCGTGTGATTTCAGAGTAAAGCTGATTAGTCGCTCATTAGTGGAGTTTTACACTGTTGGCTTCATTAAGTCTCTGTCACTTTTCCTCTTTGTGCTTTGACAGTTTCTCATTTCTCTGTGTGGATTCGAGGACATTTGCAGAACTCAGAAACTTTGTTCTAATTTAAAAAAAAAAAAAAAAAAAAAAAAAAAAAACCTTCTTTGACAGACACTCGTCCTGGTTTGTTCCTCGGTTTTGTACAAAAGACACGATGTTTTAGAATGTTTCAGGACTGAGACCAGGACCAGACCAGACCAGACCAGACCAGACCCAGAGACTGAGACCAAGACCAGACTGAGACCAGGACTGAGACCAGGACTGA
>NW_026571036.1:4583776-4718776 GCF_026225935.1 Boleophthalmus pectinirostris
GAGGATAGAAGAGGAAGGTAGGAGAGGAGAGAAGGATGGGAAAGGAGGATGAGTTGGGATGAGGTTTGAAGGAGGATGGAAGAGGAGGATAAGAGGATGGAAGAGGAAGAAGGTAGAGAAGGGTGATAGAGAGGATGGGAAAGGAGGATGAGATGGGATGAGGTTTGAAGAAGGATGGAAGAGGAGGATGGGAGAGGAGGATAAGAGAGGAGTGGCTTTGGAGGAGGAGGGAAGAGGAGGATAAGAGGATGGAAGAGGAAGAAGGTAGAGGAATATAGGAGAGGAGAGATGGATAAGAGAGGAGGGGTTTTAATGAGGATAAAAGAGGAGGATGGAAGCGGAGGATAAGAGAGAAGAATAGAGGAGGAGGTTTGAAGGAGGACGGGAGAGGAGGAAGGAAGAGGAAGATGGGGAACGAGGAGGATAAAGGAGGAAGGAAGAGGAGAACGGTAGAGGAGGATGAGAGAGGAGTGGGTTTGAAGGAGGATGGAAGAGGAAGGTAGGAGAGAAGAGATAGATAAAAGAGGAGAAGACGAGAGGAGGGGGTTTGAAGGAGGATAAGAGAGGAGGAGAGGAGAGAAGGATGGGAAAGGAGGATGAGAGAGGATGAGGTTTGAAGGAGGAATGAAGAGGAGGATGGGAGAGGAGGAATGAAGAGGAGGATGAGAGGGGAGTGGCTTTGAAGAAGGATGGAAGAGGAGGATGGGAGGATGAGAGAGGAAGGTGGGAGAAGAGGATAAAAGAGGAGGATGAGAGAGAAGGAATGAAGAGGAGGATGAGAGGGGAGTGGCTTTGGAGGAGGAGGGGAAGAGGAATATAGGAGAGGAGAGATGGATAAAAGAGGAGGATGGGAAAGGAGGGTTTTTGAAGGAGGATACTAGAGGAGGATGAGAGTGGAGGATGAGAAAGGAGGAATGAAGAGGAGGATGAGAGGGTAGTGGGTTTGAAGGAGGATGGAAGAGGAGGATAAGAGGGATGGGAAGGGAGGATGATAGACGAGGAGAGTGGAGAATGGGAGAGGAGGAAGAGAGAGGAGGATGGGAGGAGGAAGAGGAGAGAAGTATAGAAAAGGAGGATGATAGAGGAGGACAGGATAGGAAAGAGGGAGAGGAGGATGAGAGCGAAGGATAGAGAGTGGATGGGAGGGGAGGATGGAAGAGGAAGGTGGGAGAAGAGGCCAAGCGAGGAGGATAGGAAACCAGGATTGGAGAGAAGGATGGGAGAGGAGAACGGTAGAGGAGGATGAGAGAGGAGGGGGTTTGAAGGAGGACAAGAGAGGAGGATGGGAGGATGAGAGAGGAGGATACGAGAGAAGGAATGAGGAAGAGGAAGGTAGAAGAGGAGAGACGGATAAAAGAGAAGGATGGGAGAGGAGGATGAGAGAGAAGTTTTGAAGGAGGATAGAAGAGGAGGATGGAAGCAAAGGATGGGAGAGGAGGGGGTCTGAAGGAGGATGGAAGAGGAAGGTAGGAGAGGAGAGATGGATAAAAGAGGGGGATGAGTGAGGAAGAGGTTTGAAGGAGGATGCTAGACGAGGAGGAGAGGAGGTTAAGAGGAAGAAGGTAGAGAAGGATGATAGAGGAGGCTGAGAAAGGAGGATGGGAGAGGAGGATAAGAGGGGAGGACAGAGGAGGAGGTTTGAAGGAGGATAAGAGGGATGGGAGAGAAGGATGACAGAGGAGGAAGAGAGAGGAGGATGGGAGAGGAGGATTCAGAGGAGGAGGAGAATGGGAGAGGAGGATGATAGAGGAAGGTGGGAAAGGAGAGGAGGTTTGAAGGAGGGTGAGAGAGAAGGATGGGGAAAGGAGGATGGGAAAGGAAGGTGGGAGAGGAGGTTAAGAGAGGAGGATGGAAGAGAAGGATAAGAGAGAATGAGGTATGAAGGAGGATGGGAGAGGAGTGAGTTTGAAGGAGGATGGAAGAGGAGGATGGGAGGATGAGAGAGAAGGGAGGGAAAGGAGAATGGGAGGGCTGGATTGGAGAGGAGGTTAAGAGAGGAGGATGGAAGAGGAGGATAAGAGGGGAGTGGCTTTGAAGGAGGATGGAAGAGGAGGAGACGAGAGAAGGATCTGAGTGGAGGATGAGAGGAGGATGAGAGGTTAGTGGCTCTTTTTGGAGGAGGATGGGAGAGGAAGAGAAGAGACGAGGTTTGAAGGTGGATGGAAGAGGAGGAGAGAATGAGAGAGGAGGATGGGAGAGGAGGATGAGAGAGAAGGATAGGAAAAGAAAACGGGAGAGGAGGATATTTGAACGAGGGTGGGAGAAGAGGATACAGGAGGAAAAAAGGAGAGTAGAGGAGGACGAGAGAGAAGGATGACAGAGGAGGAGGTTTGAAGGAGGACGGGAAAGGAGGAGGAGAGAGGAGAATAAAAGAAGAGGATGATAGAGGAGGCTGAACAAGGAGTGGGTTTGAAGGAAGATAAGAGAGGAGGAAAGAAGGAGAGGATGGAAGAGGAGGAAGGAAAAGGATGCTAGAGGAGGATAAAAGAGGAGCAGGTTTGATGTTCGTGGCATCGGTCGGGGGGTTTGTCTCGCGGGGCTTTGGCTCCTCGGTGGACGAGCGGGAGATGGACGCGGGCGACCGTTAAGTGATGAAGGAGACAGGGGCTGCGGCAGGTGCGGCGCTGACAGGGGAACAACGCACCTGTCGTCCCTGAAAACAAAAGGGCCGAAGCTCGACGGAAAGAGGGAATAAAAAGCAATTCGTTAAAAAACAATACGGTTAAATGGCCCGTATTACACTATTATCTGATCTGTTCACTTGAGCACTGCCACCTCATGACATCACAAGGTGGAACGGACAATTTTGAGCTCAGTACTAATACTAAAAGGTTATAAGCCAAGCGATTATAAGGTCTGACTTTTTGGAGGACGATGGTTTTGTGATGCAAATATATCACTCTTTTGAACACAGATTGTTTTGAGAAGAAAAACACTTTATTTTACTGTCCCCAGCCAACTTGCCGGACTATTTTCCTCAGCACCGAAAACGGCCAGTATCTCGGCTCACCGGACGCTGTCGGGGGTAAAGTCAGTGTGGATGCACGACACTGCTCATTCACAGATTCATGTCAAAAAACTCGAACTATCCCTTTAATGCGACTTTCTGCACATTTGTTTACGGTTTTACAGAAAGAAAACTCAGAAACAAATGGCAAATTTGCATAAACTATAAAAAACAGCTCGCTCCTTGTGCGCTGATGTGGTCAACTTCTGTCGGACTAAAGGGCAAGGGACAAGAACTCAGTGGAATATTTGTGTTCTTTCTGCGACGAGACGACGACGCGCGATGAGTCGACGCAGAACTAGAACTTCACCCTTTACTCCTTGAGGCTCCTGGCTACGGCAGTTGTAATGCTTCCACGATCTATCAAGCGGTGCGGTTTCGTAGTTTACCAAAGTCGTACTAAAACATTTTGACATATTTTTGAGCGTCGTGTGTCACATAAAATCAGTTCGAGGTTAGTAAACACGACCAGAATTAATTAATAAGGCGCACTGTCGATTTTTGAGTAAACTAGAGGATTTTAAGTGCGCCTTATAGTCCAAAAAAAATCCGGTCCTTTTACTTTTGCAGCTGTTTGGGCTCGTTTCTTATCACAGCTCAAACCACCTCCGTGCCTAAGCGCTGCGGACGGCTCAGATGGCGTCTCGTTAGCCTCTCTGTAAACACTTGTCCTGAGCAGTTACAGTGAGACGTGGCTGGGAGCGTGTGAGACATGAGCTGAGTACTGCACAAACACGCTAACAAGACTCTAAACGCACCATGAATCAAACTTGACTGCTCCGGAACAACAACAACATCGCGCCGCTCAGACTGTACGCTCACGAGGGAAATATCAATACATCAACACTGACCGGTGTATCCAGAAGTATTGATTCTCATTCGTTTCTATTGTTTATTTTGCAGCAAACAAACTTGTAATATTCAGGGTTCCCACGTTTTTTCACTGACAACATTTCAAAACTTTTCCATGAGTTTACGGCGACGTTCAGACTGCAGCCTGAAGTGACCCAAATCTGATTTTTTCGCCCCTATGCTCCTGGGCTCGGTCAAGCAGAAGTAAACAACAAGGCCAAAAATTCAAGTTAATGCATCTGATATAAAAATGTATTGAACAGATACATATGTACTCTAGTTTATGAAACTGTTGACCTTTTTTCTGTACCATTTTTGGTTCTAAAGTTCCATACGTTTTAAAACAGACCATGTATGAAACACGTAACAAAAATTATTTCCCAAATTTCAAAGACCTGAAAATCATGTAAATAAATGGATGTATTTCATCATATCTTGTGTTATTCCATCTTTGAACTGTTGATGAAGGGACATGATTTTTTTTTTTTTAAGTATTTAAAATGATAAAAATTTGCTTGGAAGGACTGACATATTTTATAGAAATAGTTTCCTTTCATTTTGAAGTAATATTAAAGTATTCGGAAGAAAAAAGTTGACAAATTATGCAAAATCATGCACCTTCTACTTGCTACTTGTCGTCGTGTCTCCAGTGTCACATGCGGAACACTTTCGGGCCGTTTAACGTTCACACTGGAGTCACATACAAGCAGTGCAGGGGAGTAACAGATTACATGTACCAGAGTTACATAATCAGAGTACAAATGATGAGTAACTGTATTCAGTTACAGTTACTGTTTCAGTGAGTGGTAATTGGATTACAGTTACTTTGTTGAAATAAATGGATTACATGGCGGTATTTTCCTGTTTTCACATTTTGGGCTAAACCAGGACTAAAACCAGGTCTAAACCAGTTCTAAACCAGGACTAAACCAGGTCTAAACCAGGTCTAAACCAGGTCTAAACCAGGTCTAAAACCAGGACTAAAACAAGGACTAAAACCAGGTCTAAACCAGGTCTAAACCAGGATTTAACAGGACTAAATCCTGCTGTGTGGACGTGTCTCCTCATCTTCTATCAATAATATTTTTAATTTGGTTCAGTAAAGTCTGGACTTTTTATTTTCTTTTATCAGACAAAACTTCTCATGTTACGATATCCTGGTCTTTGCTTCTCTACAGCAAACCAAGTAATCCAAAGTAATCAGATTACATTACTCACTTTAAGTAATTTAATGGATTCTGTTACAAACTACATTTTGGGGTGTGTAATCTGTAATCTGTAGGGGATTACATTTTAAAAGTCACCTTCCCAACACTGGTTAGAAGTCACATTTAACTGGAAATATAAATGACCTCGCAAAAATATCGGATTTCAGCCTATGACGTCATCTCGGTTTCACTTTCAGGGTTTGTTCTAGTTCGGTTTGTCCGTCCCGCGCTCTTTACCACGCGGATTTCGGCCCCTCGTTTTGTCAGACGCTTCGTAAAAAACCCGTGACGTCTTCAAAGAGCTCCGGGCTTTTGATCGCGCCGCTCCCGTTCGCTCTAATTCCACTAATTCCTCCAATTCCTCCTATCTCTGAACTTAAGCCCGTATTTTTTGGGACTTTTATCAACCTTAAAATGCGGACGAAACTGAAGACGGAGCGGCTCCATCTGCAGCCCGCGTGCGTTTATATAAAATTATACACACGCACTCCCCGCTGAGCCCGAGCGAGAAAAACGGACGCCGGAGATAATTCTGTAATTCTGCCAGATGCTGTAATTCCACCAAGGAGAAGAGAGAAGAAAGAAGAGAGAAGAGAGGAGAGAAAGGAGGAAGGAGAAAGGAGAGAGGAGGGAGGAGAGAGGAAAGAGGAGGAAGGAGAGAGGATAGAGGAGAGGAGGGAGGAGAGAGGAAAGGGGAGAGAGGAGAGGAGGGAGCAGAGGAGGGAGGAGAGAGGAAAGAGAGGAGCAGAGGAGAGAGGAGGGAGCAGAGAGGAGGAGCAGAGGAGGAGGAGAGAGGAAAGAGGAGGGAGGAGAGGAGAGAGGAGAGGAGGCAGGAGAGGAGGGAGCAGAGGAGGGAGCAGAGGAGGGAGGAGAGAGGAAAGAGGAGGGAGGAGAGGAGAGAGGAGAGGAGGGGGGAGAGGAGGGAGCAGAGGAGGGAGCAGAGGAGGGAGGAGAGAGGAAAGAGGAGAGAGGAGAGAGGAGAGGAGGGAGCAGAGGAGGAGGAGAGAGGAAAGAGAGGAGGGAGGAGGAGAGAGGAAGAGAGGAGGAGAGGAGGAGAGAGGAAGAGGAGAGAGGAGAGAGGAGAGAGGAAAGGAGGAGACAGGAGGAGAGGAGGGAGGATAGAGGAGGAAGGAGAGAGGATAGAGGAAAGAGGAGAGGAGGAGCAGAGGAGAGGAGAGAGAGAGAGAGAGGAAGAGGAGAGAGGAGGGAGGAGAGAGGAAAGAGGAAAGAGGAGGGAGGGAGGATAGAGGAGGAAGGAGAGATGATAGAGGAAAGAGGAGGGAGGGAGGAGAGGAGAGAGGAAAGAGGAGGGAGGGAGGAGGGAGGAAAGGGGAGAGAGGAGATGAGGGAGCAGAGGAGGGAGGAGAGAGAAGAGGAGGAGGAGGGAGGAGAGGAGGAAAGAGAAGGGAGAGAGAGGAGAGAGGAAAGAGGAGGGAGGAGAGAGGAGAGAGGAAAGAGGAGGGAGGGAGGAGAGAGGAAAGAGGAGAGAGGAAAGAGGAAAGAGGAGGGAGGGAGGAGAGAAGAAAGAGGAGAGAGGGAGCAGAGGAGGGAGGAGAGAGGATAGAGGAGGGAGGAAAGAGAAGAAAAGGACCGAGGGGAGAAGAGGGAGGAGAAAGTAGGAAAGAGAAAGGAGAGAGGAGGGAGAAAAGAGGAGGGAGGAGAGTGGAAGGAGGAGAGAGGAAAGAGGAGAGAAGAGAGAGGAGAGAGGAGAGAGGAGAAAGTAGGGAGGCAAGAGGAAGGTGGAGAAAGCAGAGAGGAGGGAGGAGAGAGGAAAGAGAAGAGAGTGGAAGGAGGAGAAAGGAGGGAGAAAAATGAGGTAGGAAAGAGGAGGGAGGAGAGAGGAACGAGGATGGGAGGAGAAAGAAGGGAGGAGAGGAGGAGAGAGAAGGGACAAGAGGAGAGGAAGGAGAAGAGAGGAAAGGGGAAGGAGGAACGAGGAGGGAGGAGAGAAGAAAGAGGAGGGAGGAAAGAGAAGAGAGAAAGTAGGGAGGAGAAAGGAGGGAGGAAAGGGGAGGGAGGCAAGAGGAAGGAGGAGAAAGCAGAGGAGAGAGAAGTAGGGAGAAGAGAGGAGAGAAGAAAGAAAAGGGAGGAGAGTGGGGGAAGAAGAAAGGAGGGAGGAGAGAAGAGAGAGTAAAGAGGAGGGAGGAAAGAGGAGAAAGAAGTAGGGAGAAGAGAGAGCAGAGGAAAGAGGAGAGAGGAGAGGAGAGAGGAAAGAGGAGGGAGCAGAGGAGGGAGGAGAGAGGAAAGAGGAGAGAGAGAGGAGAGGAGAGAGGAAAGAAAGGGAGCAGAGGAGGGAGGAGAGAGGAAAGAAGAGAGAGGAGAGGAGAGGAGAGGAGAGGAGAGAGGAAAGAGGAGAGAGGAGAGGAGGGAGGAGAGAGGAAAGAGGAGAGAGGAGAGGAGGGAGGAGAGGAGCAAGAAGGGAGAAGAGAGTGTGGGAAGAAAGAGAAGAAAAGAAGGGAGGTGAGAAGAGAAGAGAGGACCGAGAAGGTAGGAAAGAGGAAAGAATAGAGAGGAGAAAGGAGAGAAGAGGAGAGAGGACAGAGGAGGGAGGAGAGAGAAAGAACGAGAGGGGAAAGAGGAGAGAAGTGGGAGGAGAGAGGATAGAGGAAAGAGGAGGGAGGAGAGAAGAAGGAGGAGAGAAGAGAGGAAAGAAGAGGGAGGAGAGAGGACTGAGGAGAAAGGAGGGAGGGGAGAATGAGGGAAGAAAGAGAAGAAAACGAGGGAGGGGAGAAAAGGGAGGAGAAAGTAGGAAGGAAAAAGGAGAGAGGAGGGAGGAGAAAGGTGGGAGGAGAGTGGAAGGAGGAGAGAGGAGAGGAAAGAAAAGGGAGGAGAGAGGAAAGAAGAGAGAGGAAAGAGGGCTGAGGGGAAAGGAGAGAGGAATGAGAAGAGAGGAGAGGAGGAGAGTGGAAGGAGGAGAGAAGAGAGGAAAGAAAAGGGAGGAGAGTGGAGGGAGAAGAGAGGAACGAGGAAGGAACAGAGGAGGAAGAAGAGAGGAACGAGGAAGGAGGATGGTGGAGAAAGGAGGAGGAGAGAGGAATGAGGAGAGAAGACGGAGGAGAGAGGAATGAGGAGAGAGTGAGGGAAGAAAGAGAAGAAAAGGAGGGAGGGGAGAAGAGGGAGGAGGAGGGAGGAAAGAGGAGGGAGTGAGGGAAGAAAGAGAAGAAAAGGAGGGAGGGGAGAAGAGGGAGGAGGAAGGAGGAAAGAGGAGGGAGGAGAGAGGAAAGAGAACAGAGAAAAGAAGAGAGAGGAGCGAGAAGAGAGGACAGAGAACAGAGGAGAGAGGAAAGAGGAGGGAGGAGAGGAGGAGAGAGGAAGGAGGAGAGAAGAGAGGAAAGTAAAGGGAGGAGAGTGGAGGGAGAAGAGAGGAACGAGGAAGGAGGCTGGAGGAGAAAGGAGGAGGAGAGAGGAATGAGGAGAGAAGAGGGAGGAGAGAGGAAAGAGGAGAGAGTGAGGGAAGAAAGAGAAGAAAAGGAGGGAGGGGAGAAGAGGGAGGAGGAAGGAGGAAAGAGGAGAGAGGACAGAGAACAGAGGAGACAGGAAAGAGGAGAGAGGAGAGGAAAGAAAAGGGAGGAGAGTGGAGAGAGAAGAGAGGAACGAGGAAGGAGCAGAGGAGGAAGAAGAGAGGAACGAGGAAGGAGGATAGAGGAAAGAGGAGAGAGTGAGGGAAGAAAGAGAAGAAAAGGAGGGACGGGAGAAGAGGGAGGAGGGAGGAGGAAAGAGGAGGGAGGAGAGAGGACTGAGGAGAAAGTAGGGAGGAGGGAGGGGAGAGTGAGGGAAGAAAGAGGAGAAAGCAGAGAAGAGGGAGGAGAGAGGAAAGAGGAGAGAGTGAGGGAAGAAAGAGAAGAAAAGGAGGGAGGGGAGAAGAGGGAGGAGGAAGGAGGAAAGAGGAGGGAGAAGAGAGGACAGAGAACAGAGGAGAGAGGAAAGAGGAGAGGAGGAGAGTGAAAGGAGGAGAGAAGAGAGGAAAGAAAAGGGAGGAGAGTGGAGGGAGAAGAGAGGAACGAGGAAGGAACAGAGGAGGAAGAAGAGAGGAACGAGGAAGGAGGCTGGAGGAGAAAGGAGGAGGAGAGAGGAATGAGGAGAGAAGAGGGAGGAGAGAGGAAAGAGGAGAGAGTGAGGGAAGAAAGAGAAGAAAAGGAGGGAGGGGAGAAGAGGGAGGAGGGAGGAGAGAGGAAAGAGGAGGGAGCTGAGAGGAAAGAGAACAGAGAAAAGAAGAGAGAGGAGGGAGAAGAGAGGACAGAGAACAGAGGAGAGAGGAAAGAGGAAGAGGAGAGGAGGAGAGTGAAGGAGGAGAGAGAGAGGAAAGAAAGGGAGGAGAGTGGAGGGAGAAGAGAGGAACGAGGAAGGAGAGAGGAGGAAGAAGAGAGGAACGAGGAAGGAGGCTGGAGGAGAAAGGAGGAGGAGGGAGGAATGAGGAGAGAAGAGGGAGGAGAGAGGAAAGAGGAGAGAGTGAGGGAGAAGAGAAGAAAAGGAGGGAGGGGGAAGAGAGGAGGAGGAAGGAGGAAAGAGGAGGGAGGAGAGAGGACTGAGGAGAAAGAGGAGGAGGGAGAGGAAGAGGAGAGAAGAGGGAGGAGAAAGGAGAGAGGAAAGAGGAGGGAGTTGAGAGGAAAGGGAACAGAGAAAATAAGAGAGAGGAGGGAGAAGAGAGGAACGAGGAAGGAGCAGAGGAGGAAGAAGAGAGGAAGGAGGATGGTGGAGAAAGGAGGAGGAGAGAGGAATGAGGAGAGAGTGAGGGAAGAAAGAGAAGAAAAGGAGGGAGGGGAGAAGAGGGAGGAGGAAGGAGGAAAGAGGAGAGAGGACTGAGGAGAAAGTAGGGAGGAGGGAGGGAAGAGTGAGGGAAGAAAGAGGAGAAAGCAGAGAAGAGGGAGGAGAGAGGAAGAGGAGAGAGTGAGGAAGAAAGAGAAGAAAAGGAGGGAAGGGAGAAGAGGGAGGAGGAAGGAGGAAAGAGGAGAGAGGGGAGGAGAGAGGACTGAGGAGAAAGTAGGGAGGAGGGAGGGAAGAGTGAGGGAAGAAAGAGGAGAAAGCAGAGAAGAGGGAGGAGAGAGGAAAGAGGAGGGAGGAGAGAGAACTGAGGAGAAAGTTGGGAGGAGAAAGGAAAGAGGAGAGAAGAGGGAGGAGAAGGAGAGAGGAAAGAGGAGGGAGCTGAGAGGAAAGAGAACAGAGAAAAGAAAGAGAAGAGAGAGGGAGAGAGAGGAGAGAGAACAGAGGAGAGAGGAAAGAGGAGAAAGGAGAGATGAGAGAGGAGGAGAGTGGATGTGGAGTGAGTGTAAATTGAAGGATTAGTGGAATTGTAAAGGCCCCGAGAGCTGCCAACAATATCACACTGGAGCTGAATGCACAAGCAGGTCAAGAGAAAACACCGCCTTAAACCTGCTGTTACACTCACACTCGCTCTGCGCTATTGTGGAAAACATGAAATACTCGCCTTTCTGGAACTTTCTCCTCACGTTCTATCGTCGGTCGTTCATCAAAAACCTGCCCGAGTTATTGTTAGTGTTGTTACCTACATCTGAAAAGACGAGTGTCATTGTTTACGCTTGTAGTATGAAGTGTACGTCATGTCCTTAAAGGTTGTATGGAGGATTTTGTTTTGTTTCACGTTGTCAATGATAGATTATAGATGCAGTAGCCTTGTAATTATGATGACCAAAAAACAGAGAATAAAAATTCATCAACTCTGGACGTGGTGGGGCTAAACATTTGCCAATAGATAACGACACTGCCTCGTTATCTGTGAGCTGACAGGCTGTCAATCAATCTCCCTACGTTTCTAGTGTAACTGACTTGCCTGCGCCGCCGGTACGTGGTTTACGTACGACTGTCACGCAGTCCACAGACGCAAGACGCACAGACGCTGTTTACTCCACCAACGCAACAGTTCTTAGCAGCTTTTTTTGACCTATATCTTCCTCGCAGTTCACACAAAGTTTGTTGCAATGGAGACAAGAATCCAGGAGCAGTTCGCCGCAAAAGAAAGTCCGTTTTTGAGGTCGCTGAAAGAAGAAGACAAGGGGAAAAGCAGCGAAGCCAAACTAAGGTGATTCTTGAAGATTCATTCCAGTGATGGCGCGACTGAAGCAGACGAAGGGTCTAAAGACTGACGCACTGGTCCACAAATTACTCCTGGACAGGAAACTTCTGCTTATTATGAAAACGTACTTTATTTCCAAGAGCGAGACAAACGTTTTTCAGGACACGAAAGCGATATCCTATGTCTGAAAACGTAATTTTCAAGGCAAAGAAAGAGTCCGCTTGCTGCTGCGTGTTGTAGCTAGTTCATTCGCACAGAATCTCCGCGCAACCTTCTCTGCACCCCTTTCCTGCTCCTCTCCCCGCTGCCCGATCCGCTCTTCTCCCTGCTCCTCACTTCTCCGTCTTGCCTAACCAACACTGTAGTTAGTTGTTTACAAGTCATGTGCAGCGGCTGTAAACAAACCTGTTTCTGGTGTAAGGAGGAGGAGGGAGGAGGTGTTTCTACGTAGGAGCTGTAGGGGAGGGGGGGTTTCACGCATGCGCAACATTTGAAAAAGGACAAACAGTCGCTGGATTTCTCGTTCCTTGGAAAATCCTCTATACAACCTTTAATTAGCAATTTGACCTCTTTTTATGTTCTGAAGGTTAAGGTTGTGTCGGGTTATTGATGCCTAATGTTTACGAGGCACATATTATATGCAGTTTATTTTATTATTTCTAATTTATTTCAGCTGTTTGCCAACACGTAAGTGGCTATAGGGACATACTTATTTAGTTATGCTTTTTTTTTTTTTTGTTTCGATATCAGATATATTTTAAAACACGCAGACATTATAGTGTAGACTGCCACTCGGGGGATTTAAAACTTAAAGAAAGACTGATGGAGTGAGGCTATGACTTTGAAACAACATGGGGCAATGGCAGAATGTTCAGAATGTAACAACATCCAACACGAAGGCAAGAAGGTTCAAAAACAGCCTAGTCGGAAAACGTTGTCAGTTAATTAGCTGCGCAAGAAAACCAGGTAAGTTTGGGGTTGTTACGGACAATTAAGAATGCGAACATACACGCTGAGCGAATTTTGGAATGAATGAGCTGTAGTTTGCATTTTTATCGAGGCTCCTTAGTTTGTTTGCTGTATGATTGTTCTAAAATCTAAAATCAATCGGCAGTTTTGAAAACCTTCGGTGCAAAATGGACAGCGGGCGGATGATGAGTTTTGTGTCGCGGTTGCGGATGAAAAAATAGCCCATCCGCGCGCATCTCTACTTGAGACCAGACTGAAATTAATCTGTATAAAAAAATAAAAAGTCTGGATTTGTCAGTAAGGTGAAGATCTGTTCAGGCCGTTGCAATTTCCAGGAGAATTTACCAGATTTTTTTTTGGCTGCGATTTGCTTCTCTGAGTACAGGGAGACGTCGCCTAACTCCGCTCAATTTCAATTCTCTCCGGCGACTACTTCAGGAATCGGAATTCACTAGACGGTTTACAAGAGCCCCGGAAGTGCGAGTTCGGGCACCAGCCAATCAGCGAAGAGTCATATATTCAGTGTTGGCAACGATTCCGGAGATCGAGGATTTAAAGCCGGAACAAAGAGAATGTTTGGTGAATTTTATCAAAGGGGAAAGACGTTATTGTCCTTCCTCCTACGGGATTTGGTGCATTACATACGTCACGACCAAACAGCGGCGATTGGTTAAATTAAAAAAGTACCCGCCTACCGTCAAGCGAACGAATTCTAACGTAACAACCAATTAAACAAATAAAATAAACACTCGGTAAATAGCGAAAATAATATAGTCAACTGCAGCATCTCATCCATATTATCCATAGAATTTGTCCTCCGCAAATAATGACCCCACTTCACAAAACTCTTCGCGCTCTTAATCCAGTTTGAGGCGTTGTTTAAAAGTAAAAAGGTGGGAGTAGTTCCTCACGTGTTTGTTTACATCCAAGACTCGACTTCCTGTATATTTTTATTATTGCGAAAATGAAATGAGACTGATCTAGGACTAAACCAGGACTAAATCATTTTCAGTCCTGGTTTGGTCTCGGTCTTAGTCCCGGTCTCAGTCCCGGTCTGGTCCCGGTCTCAAGCACGGTCTGGTCCTGGTCTGGTCCGGGGCTCAGTCTCAGCCTCAGTCCCAGTCTCAGTCCTGGTCTGGTCCTGGTCTCAGTCCCCGGTCTCTGTCTCGGTCTCAGTCCTGGTCTGGTCCTGGTCTCAGTCCCCGGTCTCTGTCTCGGTCTCAGTCCTGGTCTCAATCATGGCCTGGTCCTAGTCTGGTCCCGGCCTCAGTCCTGGTCTCAGTCCTGGTCTCAGTCCCGGTCTGGTCCCGGTCTGGTCCTGGTCTCAATCACTGTCTGGTCCTGGTCTACTCCTGGCTTACGTCTCGGCCTTAGTCCTGGTCTCAGTCCCAGTCTCAGTCCTAGTCTCAGTCCTAGTCTCAGTCCCGGTCTCAGGCCCGGTCTCGGTCCCGGTCTTGTCCCGGTCTAAGTCCTGGTCTCAATCATGCCCTGGCCCTGGTCTGGTCCTGGCCTCAGTCTCAGCCTCAGTCCTGGTCTCAGTCCTGGTCTCAGTCCTGGTCTCAGTCCCGGTCTGGTGGTCCTGGTCTGGTCCTGGCCTCAGTCTCGGCCTCAGTCTCGGCCTCAGTCCTGGTCTCAGTCCCAGTCTCAGTTCCAGTCTTAGTCCTGGTCTCAGTCCTGGCCTCAGTCCCGGTCTGGTCCCGGTCTGGTCCTGGTCTCAGTCTTGGCCTCAGTCCTGGTCTCAGTCTTGGTCTCAGTCCCGGTCTGGTCCCGGTCTGGTCCTGGTCTCAGTCTCGGCCTCAGTCTCGGCCTCAGTCCTGGTCTCAGTCTTGGTCTCAGTCCCGGTCTGGTCCTGGTCTGGTCCTGGTCTCAGTCTCAGCCTCAGTCCTGGTCTCAGTCTTGGTCTCAGTCCTGGTCTGGTCCTGGTCTGGTCCTGGTCTGGTCCTGGCCTCAGTCTCGGCCTCAGTCTCGGCCTCAGTCCTGGTCTCAGTCCTGGCCTCAGTCCTGGTCTCAGTCCTGGCCTCAGTCCTGGTCTGGTCCTGGTCTGGTCCTGGTCTCAGTCTCGGCCTCAGTCCTGGTCTCAGTCCCAGTCTCAGTTCCAGTCTTAGTCCTGGTCTCAGTCTTGGCCTCAGTCCTGGTCTCAGTCCCAGTCTCAGTTCCAGTCTTAGTCCTGGTCTCAGTCTTGGTCTCAGTCCCGGTCTGGTCCCAGTCTGGTCCTGGTCTCAGTCTTGGCCTCAGTCCTGGTCTCAGTCCCGGTCTGGTCCCGTCTGGTCCTGGTCTCAGTCTCGGCCTCAGTCTCGGCCTCAGTCCTGGTCTCAGTCTTGGTCTCAGTCCCGGTCTGGTCCTGGTCTGGTCCTGGTCTCAGTCTCAGCCTCAGTCCTGGTCTCAGTCTTGGTCTCAGTCCTGGTCTGGTCCTGGTCTGGTCCTGGTCTGGTCCTGGTCTGGTCCTGGCCTCAGTCTCGGCCTCAGTCTCGGCCTCAGTCCTGGTCTCAGTCCTGGCCTCAGTCCTGGTCTCAGTCCTGGCCTCAGTCCTGGTCTGGTCCCGGTCTGGTCCTGGTCTCAGTCCTTTTTTCCATTTTTCATTTCAACACAAAATCAAAAACTGAAAAATCTAAATCATGATCTGTTTGTTTCATTTTGGTTTTGGAGACAAATAATGAAGAAAATCGTTGCTTTTTCGTTTTCTTATTTTCGGTTTTATTTTGAAAAACGAGCGAACGAACGACACACCGATCACCGAGTCCCCGAACGTGCCCCTGGACTTTACCGCCTCCCGTCCACGATCTCATTTCCCGTCCTTTCTGTCCCTCCAGGCTCGCCGTACCGAGACAAGATCACCATCGCCATCTTGCAGCTGCAGGAGGAGGGGAAGCTGCACATGATGAAGGAGAAGTGGTGGAGAGGGAACGGCTGCCCGGAGGAGGAGAGCAAAGAGGCCAGTGCGCTCGGCGTGCAGAACATCGGCGGCATCTTCATCGTTCTGGCCGCGGGACTCGTGCTCTCCGTGTTCGTGGCCGTGGGAGAAGTTCTCTACAAGTCCAAGCAGAACGCGCAGATGGAGAAGGTAAAGGTCTGTCTTATGTGGTCTGTGTAGGAGGGGGACAAAAGTGTTCAAAGTCTAGGTATTTTGTTGAAATTGAAAACTGTGTCTCAGATCACATGGCCCTGACCTGTGGGGTGCCTCAGGGGTCAATCCTGGGCCCCCTGTTGTTCAATCTCTACATGCTGCCATTAGGTCAGTTAATAAGCAGCAATAACGTGTCCTACCACAGTTATGCAGACGACACTCAGATCTACGTCTCTCTGGCAGCAGGAGACTATGGACCAGTGGAGTCACTTGGTCACTGCGTCCAACAGATCAGTGTGTGGAGGCAAAACAACTTTCTCCAGCTAAACTCTGACAAGACTGAAGTCATAGTGTTTGGTCCACAGAAACAAAGGGACAGTGTCAGCATCACCTCCAGTCTCTCTCTCTAAAACCTTCAAATCAGGCAAGAAATCTCGGGGTAATAATGGACTCAGACTTGAACTTTAACAGCCACATCAAATCAATAACATCTGCAGCCTTTTACCATCTAAAAAACATAGCAAAAATCAAAGGTTTACTGTCTAAATCAGACTTGGAGAAACTTATCCATGTGTTTGTCTCCAGTAGGTTAGATACTGTAATGTTCTGCTCACTGGTCTCTCCAAACGAGCTGTGAGACGCTGCAGAACATCCAGAACATCCAGAACATCCAGAAATCCAGAAACGCTGCAGCTCGGGTCCTGACTCGAACTAGGAAGTACGAGCACATAAGTCCTGGTCTCAGGTCTCTGCTCTGGCTCCTGTGGCTCAGAGACTTTAAAGCAGCTCTGCTTGTACAAGTGTCTCCATGGCCGAGCACCAAAGTCCATCTGTGACATGTTAGTGTCATATGAACATCTCACACTCTGAGGAGCTCAGGGACCAACTCCTGCTGGTGCCCAGAGTCACGACTAAACAAGGGGAGTCAGAGTTTCAGGTTCATGCAGCTAAAACCTGGAACAGTCTGAACATGTGAGACAGACTCTTCTGTGACGCTGTTTAAATCCAGACTCAAAACATTTCTGTTTAACTGTGCAAATAACTGAAAGGTTTTCATTCCGCACTCTTCTCTCTTTTTTAATTTTAATCTTCATGATTATTTATGTTTTGATTTGTTTTTATTATGATTTTAATGTATTTCTTATTCTGTAAAGCACTTTGAATTACTTTGTGTACGAATTGTGCTGTACAAATAAACTTGCCTTGCCTACGTAAACTAGTATCAAAATTAGGGGGAAAAAAATCACATAACTGGATACAACTTGTCCTTTTCTAAGCAGTTTCATCTTGACTTTTATCAGGACTAGAATAAGAGCGCACGGTATAGAGGCTTTGCACCGTCACGTGACCCCATAGCAACGGTAACTACGCCGCCATGACACCGGGCAACGCTATGCCATTCACTTCAGTAACATCGGAGAAACATGGGCAGGTTTTGTTGTGTGTCTGGCTGTTCTAGTCGCTCTGAAAGGGATAAAACGATTCGTTTTTTTCAATGTTCCTCTGGAAATTACTCATCAGGGATCTCAAACAAGGGAATTATCGGGAAAAAAAGACGGGAATTATGGCAAACATAAACCGCGAAGAGATTTCTAATGGTACTATCAAGTCACCCGAAGTTTGCTCGCGTCACTTTCATCAAGGTATTTGCTATTTAAATTGTTTCATAGATTATTTAATGAAAGAAGCACATTTACAGTGATCCTCGCGCGCGCTTCAATTCGCGGAATTTTTTACAGTGAATCATTGGCTTACATTTGTCACATTGCCAACAGTTACATTCTGCCAAATTACGTTCGCGCAAAAAACCCAAATGTCTAAAACCTGAAAAGCCTAGACCTCGAGAAGACCCCTGCGCAGCCTTCAGTAGAAAAAGACGCTACAGCGCAACGGAGTCAGGACGAAGAGGCGCAGCTTGTGAAATACGCGCTGCAACCTCCTACCTTGTGACTATGTTTTACAACACCGTTCTTAAACTATTATAGTTATTTGTAAGAAAACGTTAATATAGTTGGGCCTGAAAAGAGGTTTTATTTTTTTTTCATTCTGCAGTTCAGTATTGCATTGTAAAATCACAGTAAAAAATACTTCGCGGTTTCAACTTTTTTTGAATTGCCCGGGTTATTTTTGGAACGTATCCCCGCGATAAACGAGGGTTCACTGTACAGAAAAACATTCATTTATCCAGGAAAACCCGCACCAGTCTATGAAGCGAAGATACTCGCGAACGTTAGAGAGATCTGCTCGTAAAACGCGATTCATTGTAGAAGACTTAGTTGTGGATAAGCAAGACAACAAAGAAAACATCGGTCCTACGGCGAGTGACATGTTTATATGCGAGTTGGAAGATACAGTTTCTACTGCTACTCAGACTCCAAATGTGACGATGATTTCGACAGAAACACAAACAGAACTCTCTCAGTTCTCAGTTCTGTCAGAGTTCACGATAAGGACCTTCTGCCACAGATGTTGGCATCAACCACTTACAAGGGACTGAAGTGCACGATTTAGATCGTTTTATTCGTACTCCTGCTTCAACGGCGAACAGAATCGCTTCTACATGAGAACATGTTCCTCCTAAACCTGCCATACAACTGCAGTGGGCTGTTATTATCGTCCCTTCATTAGTTGCTGCGATCCAGGGCTTCAGATGCGTCTCATTCAATCGCTGAGTGGTTAACCTGCGCGAGAATAACATTAGATCATTTTTTTCGCGTTCCGTGGCATTTGTAAACAAACGACAGCTGTGGCTCCAACAGTAGTTTACCATCACCAGGTATAGGTGAGTTTCATTGTTGACAAAAGCGCGCGTTGCATGATGGGAATTATTTTGGTCGGCGGCAAGAAACACTAATTCAACATGACGGACGGAGCGAGAAAACACGTAAAGGGTATTGATCCCGGTTATTTATCCACTCTAACGGCAGAGGACCCAAGACCATTTGACCAGAAATTGGTCATAAGCATCGACGGACGACAAATCACCCTTTTCAACCCCGACAAAAGGTGGAACAAACCAAATTTCTGGTCAGAATCGCCAACTACCTGGACAAATATTCACTTGGGCGACATCCACAATGACTTGGTGGAAACTCCTGGGTCATTCACAGCAGAAAAGATGAAAACCTCCAAGAGTCTCGATGTGTTGTTGAACTTGTTGGAGTCCACGGTTTGTTAGGATCTTCTACGTTTGCTCTGCGGATGTTTGAAAGTCGTTTAATTCACCGTTAGTGGTTCTTTTCACTCAGAATATGAAAAAGACATTTTCCTTCTTCCGTGCTTCTATTTGTGCGTCCGATAATGCAGCAGGAATTTACCATTATCGGGGATAAATACGCGAGGTTACGCACTGTGTTTGACGCTACCGTGTTTCTTGCCTCCGACCAAAATATTTCCCAGCAGCAACACGGGCTTTTAATAACAATGACGTCAGCTGAAACTCGCCTGTAGACTGAATGAATAATAAATATGCTGAATGTAATGATCTGTAAATCGGAAGTGAAAAGCACTAGAGAAATGGGGACTTATTTATTTACAAATAATGAAGAAAATCATTGTTTGTTTTTTTGGGGTTTTTTTTTGTTTTCTTTTTTTTGGTTTTATTTTCAAAAAAACAAATGAACGAACGACACACAGACTCCGATAAGAGAGACGGAGACGTGAATGTAACGTAGTCCTGATTAAGTCCTGATTAAGTCTTGGTTTAGTCCTGGTTTAGTCCTGGTTTAGTCCTGGTTTAGTCCCAGTCCTGGTTTAGACCTGATTAAGTCCTGGTTTAGTCCTGGTTTAGTCCTGGTTTAGTCCTGGTTTAGTCCTGGTTTAGTCCTGGTTTAGTCCTGGTTTAGTGGTTTAGTCCTGGTTAGTCCTGGTTTAGTCCCGGTTTAGTCCCGGTTTAATCCTGGTTTAGACCCGGTTTAGTCCTGGTTTAGACCTGGTTTAGTCCTGGTTTAGTCCCAATTTAATCCTGGTTTAGACCAGGTTCAGTCCCGGTTTAGTCCTGTTTTAGACTTGGTTTAGTCCTGGTTTAGTCCTGGTTTAGACCTGGTTTAGTCCTGTTTTAGTCCTGGTTTAGACCTGTTTTAGTCCTGTTTTAGTCTTGGTTTAATCGTGGTTTAGTCCTGGTTTAGACCTGTTTTAGACCTGGTTTAGTCCTGGTTTAGTCCTGGTTTAGTCCTGGTTTAATCTGTCTGTAAATCGAAAGTGAAAAGCACTAGATAAATGGGGACTTATTTACTTACAAATAATGAAGAAAATCATAGTTTTTTTTTGTTTTTTTCATTTTCTTATTTTTGGTTTTATTTTGAAAAAACAAATGAACTAACGACACACAGATTCCGATAAGCGACTTCGTTTAAACGCCTCCAAAGCTCCGTTAAACTCGCTCTGAATTCCCGTCCTTTCAGTTCTTTTCTTCCTCCTCTTCCTCCGTTTAACTCGAAATCAAACCGCGCTTATGTTTTTGTTTTTTTGTTTTTGTTTTTTTTATCTGCTCTGTTTTCCTCGTGGTGATTCACGTCTCCTCACGGCTCCTTGTGTCGGTGCAGAAGCCGCGGCACCGGGAACGACCGGACTCCTGTTGATCACGACCTTTAATTATTCATGTGGTGCAAAATTAGCTCAGCGCAACGTGAGACGTGAATGTAACGTAGACCTGGTTTAGACCTGGTTTAGTCCTGTTTTAGTCCTGTTTAGTCCTGGTTTAGTCCTGGTTTAGTCCTGGTTCAGTCCTGGTTTAGTCCTGGTTTTAGTCCTGTTTAGTCCTGGTTTAGTCCTGGTTCAGTCCTGGTTTAGTCCTGGTTTAGTCCTGCTGGTTTAGTCCTGGTTCAGTCCTGGTTTTTGTCCCTGGTTTAGACCTGGTTTAGTCCTGGTTTAGACCTGGTTTAGTAGACCTGGTTTAGTCCTGGTTTAGTCCTGGTTTAGACCTGTTTTAGTCCTGGTTTAGTCCTGGTTTAGTCCTGGTTTAGTCCTGGTTTAGTCCTGGTTTAGTCCTGGTTTAGTCCTGGTTTAGACCTGGTTTAGTCCTGGTTTAGTCCTGGTTTAGTCCTGGTTTAGTCCTGGTTTAGACCTGGTTTAGTCCTGGTTAGTCCTGGTTTAGTCCTGGTTTTAGTCCTGGTTTAGTCCTGGTTTAGTCCTGGTTTAGTCCTGGTTCAGTCCTGGTTTAGACCTGGTTTTAGTCCTGGTTTAGTCCTGTTTTAGTCCTGGTTTAGTCTGGTTTAGACCTGGTTTAGTCCTGGTTCAGTCCTGGTTTAGTCCTGTTTAGTTAGTCCTGGTTTAGTCCTGGTTTAGACCTGGTTTAGTCCTGGTTCAGTCCTGGTTTAGTCCTGGTTTAGTCCTGGTTTAGTCCTGGTTTAGTCCTGGTTTAGACCTGGTTTAGTCCTGGTTTTAGTCCTGGTTTAGTCCTGGTTCAGTCCTGGTTTAGTCCTGGTTAGTCCTGGTTTAGTCCTGGTTTAGTCCTGGTTTAGTCCTGGTTTAGTCCTGGTTTAGACCTGTTTTAGTCCTGGTTTTAGTCCTGTTTTAGTCCTGGTTTAGTCATGTTTAGTCCTGGTTTAGTCCTGTTTTAGTCCTGTTTTAGTTTAGTCCTGGTTTAGTCCTGGTTTAGTCCTGGTTTTAGTCCTGGTTTAGTCCTGGTTTTAGTCCTGGTTTAGTCCTGGTTTAGTCCTGTTAGTCCTGGTTTAGTCCTGGTTAGGTTTAGTCCTGGTTTAGTCCTGGTTTAGTCCTGTTTTAGTCCTGGTTTTAGTCCTGGTTTAGTCCTGGTTTAGTCCTGTTTTAGTCCTGGTTTAGTCCTGGTTTAGTCCTGGTTTAGTCCTGGTTTCAGTCCTGGTTCAGTCCTGGTTTAGTCCTGGTTTAGTCCTGGTTTTAGTCCTGTTTTAGTCCTGTTTTAGTCCTGGTTCCTGGTTTAGTCCTGTTTTAGTCCTGGTTTAGTCCTGTTTTAGTCCTGTTTTAGTCCTGGTTTAGTCCTGTTTTAGTCCTGGTTTTAGTCCTGTTTTAGTCCTGTTTAGTCCTGGTTTAGTCCTGGTTTAGTCCTGGTTTAGTCCTGGTTTAGTCCTGTTTTAGTCCTGTTTAGTCCTGGTTTAGTCCTGTTTTAGTCCTGGTTTAGTCCTGGTTTAGTCCTGTTTTAGTCCTGTTTAGTCCTGGTTTTAGTCCTGTTTTAGTCCTGTTTTAGTCCTGGTTTAGTCCTGGTTTAGTCCTGGTTTAGTCCTGGTTTTAGTCCTGGTTTAGTCCTGTTTTAGTCCTGGTTTAGTCCTGTTTTAGTCCTGGTTTAGTCCTGGTTTAGTCCTGGTTTAGTCCTGGTTTAGTCCTGGTTTAGTCCTGTTTAGTCCTGTTTTAGACCTGTTTTAGTCCTGGTTTAGTCCTGTTTTAGTCCTGTTTAGTCCTGTTTTAGTCCTGTTTTAGTCCTGGTTTAGTCTGTTTAAAACTCTTGATCTTTCTCTCTCGACTCGTTCAGAATGTTTTTTTTCGTTCATGTGCCGCTTCACTAATCCAATAAAACAATAAAACGCTTAACGACGAGCGCCGGCGTCACAGGGAAAGACGCCGCGGCTGCAGCGGATTCTGACGGCGAGTGGGAGGAGACGACGAGACACGAAGCTGCTGTTTGTTTGTTTGTTTGTTTGTTTGTTTGTTTGTTTGTGAAGGAGTGAAAGTGAAAGTGTGAACGTCTGAAGGTGGAGGATTAAGAAAAGAGAAAAGAGTTGAGGTATTAAAGAGTCACAGGACTAAACCAGGACTAAACCAGGACTGAAACCAGGACTAAACATGGACTAAACTAGGACTAAACCAGGACTGAACTAAGACTAAACCAAGAATAAAACAGGACTAAACCAGGATTGAACCAGGACTAAAACAGGACTAAAATAAGACTAAACTAGGACTAAAACAGGTCTAAACTAGGACTGAACCAGGGTTGAACTCAGACTGAACCGGGACTAAAACAGGGACTAAAACAGGATTAAAATAAGACTAAAACAGGACTAAAACAGGACTAAACCAGGACTAAACAGGACTAACAGGAAAACCAGGACTAAACCAGGACTAAACCAGGACTAAACAGGACTAAACCAGGACTAAACCAGGACCAGGACTAAACCAGGACTAAACCAGGACTACCAGGAAACCAGGACTAAACCAGGACTAAAACAGGACTAAACCAGGACTAAACCAGGACTAAGGACTAAACCAGGACTAAACCAGACTAAACCAGGACTAAACCAGGACTAAAAGGACTAAACCAGGACTAAACCAGGACTAAACCAGGACTAAACCAGGACTAAACCAGGACTAAACAGGACTAAACCAGGACTAAACCAGGACTAAACCAGGACTAAACCAGGACTAAACCAGGACTAAAACAGACTAAACTAAACAGACTAAACCAGGACTAAACAGGACTAAAACACAGACTGACTAAACCAGGACTAAAACAGGACTAAACCAGGACTAAACCAGGACTAAACATAAACATGGGACTAAAACAGGACTAAAAGGACTAAACAGGACTAAAACAGGACTAAACCAGGACTAAACCAGGACTAAAAAACAGGACTAAACAGGACTAAAACAGGACTAAAAAACAGGACTAAACAGGACTGAACCAGGACTGAACCAGGACTAAACAGGACTAAACAGGACTAAACTAGGACTAAACCAGGACTAAACAGGACTAAAACCAGGACTAAACCAGGACTAAACCAGGACTAAACAGGACTAAAACAGGACTAAACCAGGACTAAACCAGGACTAAAACCAGGACTAAACCAGGACTAAACCAGGACTAAACCAGGACTAAACCAGGACTAAAACTAGGACTAAACCCAGGACTAAACCAGGACTAAACCAGGACAAACCAGGACTAAACCAGGACTAAAACAGGACTAAAACAGGTCTAAACCAGGACTAAACAGGACTAAAACCAAGACTAAACCAGACTAAACCAGGACTAAAAGGACAGGACTCACCAGGACTAAAACAGGACTAAACAGGACTAAACAGGACTAAAAACAGGACTAAAACCAGGACTAAAACAGGACTAAAACAGGACTAAACCAGGACTAAACCAGGACTAAACCAGGACTAAACAGGACTAAACAGGACTAAAACAGGAACCAGGACTCTAAAACAGGACTGAACAGGACTGAAACCAGGACTGAACCAGGACTGAAACAGGACTAAACAGGACTAAACATAAGGACTAAAACAGGACTAAACCAGGATCCAGGACTAAACAGGACTAAACCAGGATAAACCAGCTAAACTAAACTAGGAACAGGACTAAACCGGTCTAAAAAAACAGGACTAAACCAGAGACTAAACAGGACTAAAACTAGGACTAAACAGGACTAAAACTAGGACTAAAACAGGACTAAACTAGGACTAAAACAGGACTAAAACCAGGATTGAACCAGGACTAAGACAGGACTAAACTAGGACTAAACCAGGACTGAATCATGTCTAAACAAGGACTAAACCAAAGTTGAACCAGGTCTAAACCAGGTCTAAAGCAGGACTAAAAACTAACCAGGACTAAACCAGGAGACTAAACCAGGACTAACCAAGGACTAAACTAGGATTAAACTAGGTCTAAACCAGGACTAGACCAGACTGAAAACAGAACTGAACCAGACTAAACCAGGACTAAACTAGGACTAAACCAGGAAAAACGAGGACTAAACCAGGTCTAAACCAGGACTAAACCAGGACTAAACCAGAACTAAACTAGGACTAAACCAGGACTGAATCATGGCTAAACAAGGACTAAACCAGAGTTGAACCAGGACTAAACCAGGTCTAAACCAAGACTAAACTAGGACTAAAACAGGTCTAAACCAGGACTAGACCAGAACTGAACCAGAACTGAACCAGGACTAAACCAGGACTAAACTAGGAATAAACCAGGAATAAACGAGGACTAAACCAGGTCTAAACCAGGAGTAAACCAGGACTAAACTAGGACTAAACCAGGACTGAATCATGTCTAAACAAGACTAAACTAGGACTAAAACAGGTCTAAACCAGGACTAGACCAGAACTGAACCAGGACTAAACCAGATCTAAAACAGGACTAAACCAGGAATAATTTTAGACATGACAGTCACCCAACATTCTGGTTTAGTCCTGGCTTAGACCTGGTTTAAACCTGGTTTAGTCCTGGTTCAGTTCTGCAGATTTCATGAGCCTGTGCAGTTTGTTTTCATTCCCAATCGCTCCGGTTTGACATTTGAGTTGTAGATTTTTTATATTTGTTATTTTTTTCATATCTCACGTCGGGAGGAAGAGTCTGGACGGTGAACTCCCACGTACCACGTCCACTACACCCTGCACAGACCCACAGATCTTACATTTATGTCCACGTTTTACCCGCCGTGACATGAGACTTCACCACAACCCCTAAACTAGGACTAAACCAGGACTAAACCAGGACTAAACCAGGACTAAACTACAAACCAGGACTACTAACCAGGACTAAACCGTAAACCAGGTCTAAACCAGGACTAAACCAGGTTAAACCAGGACTAAACTAGGACTAAACCAGGAATAAACCAGGACTAAACTAAACAGGACTAAACCAGGACTAAACCAGGAATAAAGAAGGACTAAACCAGGACTAAACTACACTACACCCCTGCACAGACCCACAGATCTTACATTTATGTCCACGTTTTACCCGCCGTGACATGAGACTTCACCACAACCCCTAAACTAGGTCTAAACCAGGACTAAACCAGGTCTAAAAACCAGGACTAAACCAGGACTAAACCAGGACTAAACCAGGAATAAAGGGACTAAACCAGGACTAAACTAAACCAGGACTAAACCAGGACTAAACCAGGACTAAACCAGGACTAAACCAAACTAAACCAGGAATAAACCAGGACTAACCAGGACTAACCAGGACTAAACCAGGACTAAACAGGATAAACCAGGTCTAAACCAGGACTAAACTAGGACTAAACCAGGAATAACCAGGACTAACCAGGACTAAACCAGGTCTAAACCAGGACTAAACTAGGACTAAAACCAGGAATAAACGAGGACTAAACCAGGAACCAGGAAACCAGGATAAACCAGGACTAAACCAGGACTAAACCAGGTCTAAACCAGGACTAAACCAGGAATAAACGAGGACTAAACCAGGTCTAAACTAGGACTAAACCAGGAATAAACGAGGACTAAACCAGGTCTAAACCAGGACTAAACTAGGACTAAACCAGGAATAAACGAGGACTAAACCAGGACTAAACCAGGAATAAACGAGGACTAAACCAGGTCTAAACCAGGTCTAAACTAGGACTAAACCAGGAATAAACCAGGAGGACTACACCAGAATTGAACCAGGGCTGAACCAGGACTAAACCAGGTCTAACCAAGGACTAAACTAGGATTAAACTAGGTCTAAACCAGGACTAAACCAGGACTAAACCAGGACTAAACCAGGACTAAACTAAACCAGGACTAAACCAGGAATAAACCAGGACTAAACCAGGTCTAAACCAGGTCTAAACCAGGACTAAACCAGGACTAAACTAGGTAAACTAGGACTAAACCAGGAATAAACCAGGGACTAAACCAGGTCTAAACCAGGACTAAACCAGGACTAAACTAAACCAGGACTAAACTAAACCAGGACTAAACCAGGACTAAACCAGGGACTATAAACGAGGACTAAACCAGGTCTAAACCAGGTAAACCAGGACTAAACCAGGAATAAACCAGAGGACTAAAACCAGGTAACCAGGACTAAACCAGGACTAAACTAGGACTAAACCAGGAATAAACCAGGACTAAACCAGGACTAAACCAGGAATAAACGAGGACTAAACCAGGTCTAAAGCAGGACTAAACCAGGATTAAACCAGGAGGACTACACCAGAATTGAACCAGGGCTGAACCAGGACTAAACCAGGTCTAACCAAGGACTAAACTAGGATTAAACTAGGTCTAAACCAGGACTAGACCAGAACTGAACCAGAACTGAACCAGGACTAAACCAGGACTAAACTAGGACTAAACCAGGAATAAACGAGGACTAAACCAGGTCTAAACCAGGACTAAACCAGGACTAAACTACACTACACCCCTGCACAGACCCACAGATCTTACATTTATGTCCACGTTTTACCCGCCGTCTAACGTCCTCGTGTTTTTGTCGTCCACAGCGTTCCTTCTGCAGCGCCATGATGGACGAGCTGCGCGTGTCCCTCAAGTGTCAGCGGCGTCTCAAACAGAAGCCCCAGCCCCCGGTCATCGTCAAAACCGAAGAGGTCATCAACATGCACACCTTCAATGACCGCAGACTGCCCGGCAAGGAGACCATGGCCTAGCGGACGCCCCCCCACCCCGTCCCCCCCCCTTCCGTCGGCGAACACCGTCACGCCCACGGTCCACGCGGGGCCGGAGACACCCTCGAGCTCTGGGGTCAGCCGGACTCCCCCCGAGTGAACCCCCCCCCCGCCGCCAGATGTTTCCTGTGGAAATATGAAATCTTCTCGACAGCGTCACCTCAATGTGACTCTCGGAAAAGGACCAAGAACGAGCTCGGAAGCGTAAACGCAAATGGATTTAAGCGCGATACGTGTTAGACTCTACAAACCTGGGACGGGAACAGAACCGGCAGCTCGACGTAAGAACTGCGTTTGTCGGGACCAAAAAGAGCGACGTCATCTCGCGCTTCGGGTTCTTCTTCGCGAAGGACGTCGTTTAAGTTTTGATTTGCCGCGACGAGGCGAGGGCCAGACGAAACGAGCGAGCGGGAGTTGCGTTCGGTCGTTCCCTCCGTCGACGTCGGCTTCGAACTAACGCTCAGACGCCGCTCATCTTACGTCCGTAGGGTGCGGTCTTTAGCTTGATCATCCTAGAGCTCAGACTAGAGCCGCCGCTCCACCACGCCGGGCGGTTAGAAGCTGAATCGGCGGCTGTTTTTTTGGGGGGACTTCTTGAACCACTTTAGTGTCCGGGCGGCGGGAAGTCTAGATAAGATTTAGGGACACGCGGTCATACATGCAGTCAGATGTTACGTTGATGTCAAGAGCTTTCCGTCTGATATATAAATGTGCCAAACAAGCAATTTTACGGATTCATCATTTTGTCTAAACTACTGGGACAGTGCCAGGAGGTTGTGAGAAAAAAATAAATTTGTTTTATTAAAGGGGCACTGTGTAACTTTTCAGGTTGGGGTTCTGCCGCCGTGGAGATGCTGTTTCTTGGCCTGTTATTTTCCACAATATGGTACCGAAGAAAGGGTATCGCACCAGCCAAAAAATGTGTAATGAAGAAGAAAAAAAACATATATAAGTCGCACTTTTGGGGGAAATTTATTTTATAAAATCAGAGACCAGGAACCGACATTTCATCTTAAAAGTCAAGTTGTAGTAAAAACAGTAGAAGAGAGAACAACAGACTGTTAACGTCACATATGAACAGTTCTTCAGATAAACTATAACATAAACAACAGAACAAGTTTAACAAACTCTCCATCTCACTCCAAATCACTAAATCCACTCAATTCTTCATCCTCGGTGTCACTTCTGAGCAACTCGGCCTCGACCTCCGGAGGTAAACAGAGCGACGCAAACTCTTCTGTGTCGCTGTCGTCAGACTCAGCGTCAGTTCCAGTTAGAACAAGCACGATCAGAGATAGTGACCTGGTCCCCCATAATCTGTGTGTCATTCGTTCATTCGTTTTTCAATATAAAAAGAAAGAAAATTAAAAATCAACTGTTTTCTTCATTATTTGTCTCCAAAACCAAAATGATAAAACAGATAATGATTCGTTTTTTCAGTTTTCGATTTTGTGTTTAAATGAAAAATGGAAAAAAGGGATAACGCCCGTTTCCCATTTACGTGACGTCTGTGACTGCGATGTCGGACTTTTGCGCCGAATATGGACCGAACCAGGTCTGATCCAGGTCCAGGACCAGAGTGGGACTGCCACCAAGACCAGACCGGGACCAGAGAGGGACCAGAGCGGACTGAGAGCCTCTGCGGGGTCCAAGCCTCAGCTTCGAGCTCCAGCCCTGACGTGGGCTCTGAGCCTCCGGTCTGGTCCCGGTCTCAGTCTCGGTCAGTCTCGGACTGGTCCCGGTCTGGTCTCGGTCTGGTCCGGGTCTGGTCTTGGTCCCGCTCTGGTCCTGGTCTGGTCTCAGTCTCAGTCTGGTCTCAGTCTGGTCCCGGCCTGTTCTCGGTCTCAGTCCCGGTCTCAGTCTCAATCAGTCTCGGTCTGGTCCCAGTCTGGTCCCAGTCTGGTCTCGGTCTGGTCCGGGTCTGGTCTTGGTCCCGTTCTGGTCCTGGTCTGGTCTCAGTCTGGTCTCAGTCTGGTCCCGGCCTGTTCTCAGTCTCAGTCCCGGTCTCAGTCTCGGTCTGGTCCCAGTCTGGTCCCGGTCTGGTCTCGGTCTGGTCCGGGTCTGGTCTTGGTCCCGCTCTGGTCCTGGTCTGGTCTCAGTCTCAGTCTGGTCTCAGTCTGGTCCCGGCCTGTTCTCGGTCTCGGTCTCAGTCCCGGTCTCAGTCTCGGTCAGTCTCGGTCTGGTCCCAGTCTGGTCCTGGTCCCACTCTGGTCCTGGTCTGGTCTCAGTCTCAGTCTGGTCTCGGTCTGGTCCTGGGCTGGTCTCAGTCTCGGTCAGTCTCGGTCTGGTCCCAGTCTGGTCCCGGTCTGGTCTCGGTCTGGTCCGGGTCTGGTCTTGGTCTCGGTCTGGTCCTGGGCTGGTCTCATTCCCGGTCTCAGTCCTGGTCTGGTCCCGCTGTCCCGAATCATTATCTGTTTTTTCATTTTGGTTTTGGAGACAAATAATGAAGAAAAAAAAAACTGTTGATTTTTCATTTTCAGTTTTATATTGAAAAATGAACGAATGAATGATGCACGGATTCTCCATGAGCCGTCGGTGGGGCTTGTGTGACGATTGGGTGAATATTTTCGCCTGCAGATGGTTCAGAAATTGCCGAAGTTGCCGATCCTTTATAACAGCGTGACCTTTCAACTGACCCGTGTGACCTCAAATGAAATCAGTTCATCACCAACCTTTTTTTTTGCGGCATCGGAAACGAGGGCTTGACCCACGTACCAAATTTGGTGACAATCGGGCTATAAATGGTGGAATTATCGCAGGTGGACAGACACACAGGGTGAATACAAAACCTGTTCAACCCTTCAGGGACCAGGTCATTATTCGGGTCTTTCTGAATCCCGACAGGATGGTTTCGGTGTCACTGAAGTCCAGGCTTTGTCCGTCCATCCAGCGACTTCAGGAAAGTTTCATGGTTCATCCTCCCGGTGTCACGAGTTTCTCTCTCACTCCAAACTTTCTTTCCGCTGCTCGATTTCCGTTTTCAGCTGCAGATTTTCACGACTTGCAGTTTGTAATCTGCAAAATCTGATTTAGTTTTTTGGAGGCATTTGTGTTCAGTCTTCTCAGTGTCTTTATAAGTTTGTTTAAATGTTAAATTGTTCAGTGGTGCAGAAGTAACGGTGCGATCGACTGACATGATACAGACAGGACAGAGGCTCTTTCTGCAGGAGACATGCGCAGTAGAGCCAAGTGACAGTGGTACAGGAGGAACAGGAGCAGCAGATCCTCACACACAAGACTAGAACCTCTCCACACTTCACCAAAAACATTTTAATATAGAAGTCGCACCGGAAACACCCAAACCATGAAAAAAAGTGCGACTTAGACTGTGTTCAGACTGCAGCCTGAAGTGACCCAAATCTGATTTTTTTGGCTTCTATGTTCCTGTATCTGATCTTTTAATGACAGTCTGAACGACACAGATCAGATTTTTTCAAATGTGACCCAGGACACTTGGATATGTGCTCCTGAAACTGATACATATCTGATCTTTTGACATGTGACTTCAGTCTGAACGGTCAAAGTGCATTCATCCACCTACACGTTATCAACAAGACACAAACGTCACTATTCTGCGCTGAAGTAGGTGAAAATTGTTAACAAACTCCGTGTCACTGAAGCGAAGCACATCACCACTCACCACTCTTGGCTCCGTCTCCACATCCACATGTTCCTTTCAACGGACTGAACCACAAAACACCACGACCAAAAACCTCGTCCTTCTCCTTCTCAATCTCCTCCTTAAAACAAGTAAGTTGTTCATGTTCTGGCTCCGGTACGAGAGGAACTTTAAAATCTCCAGGTGCTCGATGCTGCGTCCATGTTTGGACAACTTCTGTAAACACAGAGACGCTCGCTGCGGTTGACGTCGTCGTGTCTCCAGTGTCACATGCGGGACACTTTTGGGCCGTTTAATGTTCACACTGGAGTCACATACAAGTCACATTTAATTGGAAATGTGAACGACGTCGCAAAAACATCGGATTTCACCAAAAACATCAGAATTGAGCGTTAAGCCCTGCAGTCTGAACGTAGCCTTAGTCTCCTCCCCCTTTACTCTTTGCCCATCACAACACAGTCAGGTTTATCAAGTTGCTGCGTACAGTTTTATATCACGTTTTTTTTTATATTTTTGGACAAAAAAAACACAAAAACTTACAGTAGATGGTTCGACCAAGGCTCAGGAGAGATCGCAAAACTACATAAACATGCGTGGACGACAAAAAATCTTTTAAAGGTTGTATGGAGGATTTTTTTTTTAGTTTCAAATTGTCAGTGAAAGATTAAAACACCGTTACAGAGACGCAGCAGCTTTGTAATTATGATGACCAAAAAAAAAAGAACGAAAATCTATCAACTGTGGACGTGTTGAGGCCAGATAAACATCAGCCAATAGAAAACGAGGCTCCCTCATTTTCTATTGGCTGTTAGGTCGTCAATCAAACTCCCTAGTGTAACTGACTCGCATTTCGCACAAAGTTTGTCGCGACGGCGGACGAGAATCTACGACCGGTTCGCCGCAAAAGAAAGTCCGTTTTTGCGGTCGCTGAAAGAAGAAGAGAAGAGGAAAAGGAGCAAAGAGCAAAACCAAACTGAGGTGATTCTTGGAGATCTCGTCCAGCGATGGCGCGACCGAAGCAGACGAAGCGTCTAAAAACTGACACGTCGCTTAATTACTTCTAGACAGGAAACTTCAACAGTAATTCTGAATGCGCACAAGGACTGTCGCGGTATTTCTCTTCCCTTAAAAAAATCCTCTATACAACCTTTAATTCTGCATCATGTCCTTTCTTCGGGGCCATACTGTGGAACATTCCAGGCCAAGCAGCAGCGTCTCCATGGCGATAAAATGTTACACGGTGCACTTTTAAATTCATAATCGCTCACGGTTTTCAGTAACGCCGTCTCGTGCCGACGCTTCTCCGAGCCTAACCACGTCACACAGATACTGGGTTGTTTAAAATGCAGACTTTCTAACAGTTGTTTTTTCTTTTTTCTTTTTTTTTTTTTTATAAAGAACAAGCTGGTTTTGTAGAACTTTGTATCCTGGTAGCCCCCCCCCCCTCTCTTTCTCTTTCCTGTGAACAGAAGATGTAGCAGAACTCAAGTCATTCTCAATGGGTGCTTCATCTCCTCAGTGGTCTTCGTCGCGGTGTGCCAGGCAGGTGCTTTCGGATCTACATCTGGGGACCAAAGGAGGAACGCTCGTGTTGAGGAGATGATTAACAACCGCGAGGGTTAGATTTGCATTTTGGTTTATGTTTTAATAATAGGATTCGGTTACAAGTTCAAACGTGACTGAAAATCTAATGAACTCAAACTCGAGAATCACAGAACTACAGGGTTTGCAGTTTTTACGCAGAATACGACGCGTTATTTTATTCATGAAAGTATCGCAATTAATCTTGTAGCTCTAGTTTCAATACGTGCATCACGAATTTCGGAGTTTCGGTCATTTTCCGATAAAGTGAGCATCAAACCGTCATGTTTGTTTTCCCAGTGGATGCGTCTATTGTCAAAGTCGATCTTTTCAAGTCTTTTGAACCATGTCGTTTTTGTTTCTGGTTCTGATATTGTCATGTTTTAGTTTTGGGATTCGGACATCGTTAATTGTGTGGTTGTTGGATGTTCTAACAACCGAGAAACGGGCTTTGGAAAGTTTGCGAACTCCATAAATCCAAAAGTGAATCAGATGTGTGTGACTGCAAACCTCCGTTCAAACTGTTTCTCTTCCCAACGGAACTGAAAAGTAGTGAAAGGTGAAGGCGATGAGCAGGATTGATCCACAGGAAGAACCAAAAAGGAAACATTTGTCTGCCTAAGACACAGGTGTCAAACATACGGCCCGGGGGCCAGATCCGGCCCTCCAAGACCTTTAATCTGGCCCTTGGCTGATTTTCTACTAAAATATTTTAAATTATATTTTTTATTAAAATCTTGTTAATTTTCTGTGGTGTTTATCACAGCAGCGTCTCCAGCGTCTCTGTACGTGGCCCCTCCCACCAGAGCAGCACAAATGAAGACTTGTCTCTTTCCAAACGCTCTTAAAGGACGATCGTTTTGACTGTTGACCGTGACACCCTCATCAGAAAAATGTCCAACATGAGAAAAGTGGAGCCGAGTGCAGGATTTTACAACAAAAATGGATTTATTCCTATTTACATACAAGTTAATGTTAAAACATTGTGTTGAAATTGGATTTTTCTTAAAGTTTCAGGTTGTTCATAATATTATATTTTGTAAAAGAAAGAGTTCATCAATTAAAAAATATTTCTGTATTTTGTGTTTCTCTGCACAAATATTTGAACTTAATGTTATTTTGGGGGTTTATATGACATGAGTTTTCTGATCCGGCCCCTTTGGGATCAAAGTAGGTTGGATATGGCCCCGGACCAAAATGAGTTTGACACTCCTGGCCTAAGAAATCATCCCGAGTTTGCAGAGAACATTTTGTATGTGGAGCGACAACAAAGCAAAATCCCGATCCCTCATTCAACTTAAAAAGTCAACGTCAAAGTGAAAAGCACCAACTGTTCACCAAGAAACACCTTCCACTGCAAAGAGACCAAGACGTGATGTTGCTGTAAAACCACAAGAAAAAGAAAGTGCAGCTCAGTCTGTTTGTCTTCTGCACCTCTCGACTCACAAACGGGGTTTTGCTTTGTCGTCGCGTCACATACTTTCTTTGGATTTCTTTGGCAGTCAAAGTTTTCCTTTTTGGTTCTTCCTGTGGATCAATCCTGCCCATCACCTTCACCTCTCACTATTTTCCAATTCCGTTGGGAAGAGAAACAGTTTGAACAGAGGTTTCATATAGATTCACACAGATCTGATTCATTTTTGCAGTTATGGAGTTCGCAAACTTTGTGATTTTGGTCACATTTTTCCATAGCAGTTTTCCACCTTCAAGACTCTCAAAGCGCTTTACAACAAGGAACCACTCAACCATTCACACGCATATTCACACACCAGCGTATGCAAACACTGGGGGCGAGGTGGGTTAAGTGTCTTGCCCAAGGACACAACGACAGCATTCATCTGAAGTGAGAGCTGGAAGTCGGTGGATCTGATCGCTCAACCCGTGACGTTTTTTATGTCGAGAGCGGGATTCGAACCGCCAACCGATCAGTCAACGAACGCTCTACCGACTGAGCCACTGCCGCATATTTTCGGTCCACGACAACAGATCGTTCAGCCCTGTTAAATACCAAGGTTATATCATTTCAAATCCAAAGAATGAGAACCTTTTTTTGTCCCACAACGGAGAAATTCCGGTTTTGAAATACAGTCCCCGAACAGCAAGCGAATAGAAATGTGCTGTACCTGATTTCTACTAAACTAAGTGCTTTTCACAACTCTTCAGAGACCAGAGTGGAGTTTTTCTGTGACTGTAAAGCGAACAACAACTAGCATGCTAACATTATTTTGACCTCAAAAGCTGCTTAAACAAAACAATATATATCTGTAATGAGACAAGACTCAAATGAAATCAGGTACAGGGCCTTGAAATCTGACTCGACGCTGGACAGTTTGAGCTGAAAACAAGACTACAGGAGAAAATAGAGGCTTTGCACCGTCACGTGTCGCCCATGGTAACGGTAACTACGCCGCCGTGACACCGGGCAACACTATGTCATTGACTTCAGCAGCATCGGAGAAACATGGGCAGGTTTTGTTGTGTATTTGGTTGTTCTAGATGCTTTGAAAGGGATAAAACGATTAGTTTCTTCACTGTTGCTCTGGAAATGACTCATCAGGATCAAACAAGGGAATTATCGAAATAAAGACGCAGATTATGGCTAGAGAACATAAACCGCAAAGAGACGTCCAGTGGTACCACTAAGACACCCGAAGTTTCATCAAGGTATTTGCTATTTAAATTGTTTCATAGTTTATTTAATGAGAGAAGCACATTTACTGAACTAAAATGTAAAAAGAAAACATCTGCAGTGTGAGTGGCAGTAGAAACTGTATCTTCCAGCGCAAATATAAACATGTCACTCGTCGTAGGAACCATGTTTTCTTTATTGTCTTGTTTATCCACAACTATGTCTTCTAGAATTAATCACTTTTTGCGAGCGGATCTTTCTAACATTCGCGAGGATCTTTTCATGACCGATTCTTTCGAGGTTCGGCTCACAGACTCTTCGACTCGTGCGTCACGTTGATCACAGGAGCCCAGTGTGGGTTCGTTGAATCGTTGAAATTTACTGAACTAAAATGTCATTAATTTATCCAGGAAAACCCGCACTAGTTTACGATTCAACGAACCCACACTGGGCTCCTGTGATCAACACGACGCACGAGTCGAAGAGTCTGTGACCCGAACCTCGAAAGAATCGGCCATGAAAAGATCCTCGCGAATGTTAGAAAGATCCGCTCGCAAAAAGAGATTAATTCTAGAAGACATAGTTGTGGATAAACAAGACAATAAAGAAAACATGGTCCTACGACGAGTGACATGTTTATATGTGCGTTGGAAGATACAGTTTCTACTGCCACTCACACTGCAAATGTTTTTTTTTTTTTTTAGTTCAGTAAATGTGCTTCTCTCATTAAATAAACTATGAAACAATTTAAATAGCAAATACCTTGATAAAACTTCAGGTGTCTTGATGGTACCATAGGAAATCTCTTTGCGGTTTATGTTCTCTAGACGTAATTCCCGTCTTTTTTTCGATAATTCCCTTGTTTGATCCTGATGAGTCATTTCCAGAGGAACAGTGAAGAAACTATTCGTTTTATCCCTTTCAGAGCGTCTAGAACAACCAAATACACAACAAAACCTGCCCATGTTTCTCCGATGCTGCTGAAGTCAATGACATAGTGTTGCCCGGTGTCACGGCGGCGTAGTTACCGTTGCCATGGGCGACACGTGACGGTGCAAAGCCTCTATAAGTGTAGAATAAGTGGCTTTGGCTGTGTTTATGTACAGTATGTCCCCAGATGTAGTGCGCTGAACCACCTTTACTCTTCTCGTCTCTTACATAACTGTACCGCACACACCAGCTGAGTGAGTGAAAACCAAACTCCCCTGTCGTTTCGCAGAGGAGACGTTCAGAACCAGAGAAAGCTCGGTCCGTCACGTTCGGTGTGGTGGTACCGGGAGAGGAGAGCGGTAGAAGTAGAAGTAGAAGTTCAGATGTCGGTCTCGGCTCGGTCACCTGGTGCAGACGTCTTTTAGGAGCTCGTGGGTTTGAACATTGTTGCAGGTTTCACAAATAATCTCATGATGTCATATTTGTAGTGCTGCCTTATTACGTTTATTTTTTATATTATATTATCATGTGCCAATAAAGATTCATCTACAAGATAAAGAGTCGCTGTTGTCTTTATTGAGTGTGTACACATGCACAACAGTATCCTGGTTATGTCAGTATTCAGGACACAGGGCTCGGTCAAGCAGAAGTAAACAACAAGGCCAAAAATTCAAGTTAATTCATCTGATATAAAAATGTATTGAACAGATACATATGTACTCTAGTTTATGAAACTGTTGACCTTTTTTCTGTACCATTTTTGGTTCTAAAGTTCCATACGTTTTAAACAGACCATGTATGAAACATGGAACAAAAATTATTTCCCAAATTTCAAAGACCTGCAAATCATGTAAATAAATGGATGTATTTCATCATATCTTGTGTTATTCCATCTTTGAACTGTTGATGAAGGGACATGATTTTAAAAAAAAATGTATTTAAAATCATAAAAATTTGCTTGGAAGGACTGACATATTTTATAGAAATAGTTTCCTTTCATTTTGAAGTAATATTAAAGTATTCGGAAGAAAAAAGCGACAAATGATGTAAAATCCTGCACCTTCTACTTGTTTGTACAATTTTCCCTCCGTTACCATGAACTTTCTTAATAAAAAATCTCATGACTCAAAAAGTAAGAGGATTTTCAACCTAATCTTGTACCATATGGTAGAAAACTATATGAAGCAAATATTCAAACCAGTTTGTTAAGGATATGTAAGTGAGAACCAAGAGTTATCACTGTTTGGATTTATTGCCCAAAAAGTGCTGCATATTTCATTCCCTCCGTTACCGACATGAGTTTTTAAATTTTTTGTCAACAACTTGAAAGAATATCACAGGTTTAACTTGACCCTGTTGGAGTGTAACTCTTTCCTACATTCTGATACTTTACTTATTTCAATAGTTCCTCTAGTTTCTGAATAAGAGACATTTGAATGTCAAAAATCTGACCCTGTTTCCCTCCCTAATTATAGAAACACGAGCAGTATTGTTTGTTTGGTTTTGTGTACACTACTGTATGTGCGTGTGATGGTGGAAGTTGTATTCCCAGGCTCCTCTCTGACTGCAAAGGTCAGCACACAGCCCCCGGCCTCGTATAAAGGTCACCCATAACACGGCTTCAGGAGGAGCGAGGCCAAGGCTGCAGCTACACGAGGTGCACACGCTCAAATCAAATACTTTTAAAATGTTATGATCATTTATTGTTAATTAATTACAGAAATATTGATCATCTGCAGCTCAGGGAGGGAAATCTGGAGGTCCGTAAATTTCTCTAAACAGGGTCTAAACCAGGACTAATCCAGGGCTAAAATCATGACTAAAACCAGGTCTAAACAGGACTAAACCAGGAATAAACTAGGTCTAAACCAGGTTTAAACCAGGACTAAACCAGGTCTAAAATCATGACTAAAACCAGGTCTAAACAGGACTAAACCAGGTCTAAACAGGACTAAACCAGGAATAAACCAGGAATAAACTAGGTCTAAACCAGGACTAAAATCAGGTCGAAACCACATCGAAACCCTGTCTAAACCAGGACTAAACCAGGTCTAAAACAGGTCTAAAACAGGACTAAAACAGGGCTAAAATCAGGACTAAAACCAGGACTAAACCAGGTCTAAAACAGGTCTAAAACAGGACTAAAACAGGGCTAAAATCAGGACTAAAACCAGGACTAAACCAGGTCTAAACCAGGACTAAAACAGGTCTAAAACAGGATTAAAATCAGGACTAAGACCAAGTCTAAACCACTTTGAAACCACATTGAAATCAGGTCTAAACCAGGATTAAACCAGGTCTAAACCAGGTCTAAACCAAGTCTAAAACAAGACTAATCTAGGGCTAAAATCAGGACTAAAACGAGGACTAAACCAAGTCTAAAACAGGACTAAACCAGGGCTAAAATCAGGATTAAAATTAGGACTAAAACCAGGTCTAAACCAAGACTAAAACAGGTCTAAAACAGGATTAAAACCAGGACTAAACCAGGATTTAACCAGGACTAAACCAGATCTAAACCAGGATTTAACCAGGACTAAACCAGATCTAAACCAGGATTTAACCAGGACTAAACCAGATCTAAACCAGGATTTAACCAGGACTAAACCAGATCTAAACCAGGATTTAACCAGGACTAAACCATGCTGTGTGACCACGTTTCCTCCCGTGCGCCGCGAGCCCCACGCCTCCTACGCCGCCGGTCCATGAAAGTTTAGTTTTTAGTCCTTGTGTGTCCATCTGCAGGTTAAAGCTCAGGTCTCTGCAGATCGTCTCTTCGCTGTCGAGCTCCAGTGCAGCAGACGCCGCGTCCTTGTGCTCACTACACTTGTGTGTCAGGTTCTGTTACCAGTGTCCGAAAGCATCTCAAACACAAAAAACTAAACGACTGTGGAGTTGAATGTGGAGTTGAAAAAAGCCTGTAAGTACATTTTCAAAACCTACACCCACATACAAGCATCTTTACATTTATCATCTGCATATAAAAAGGTCACATCTGCGTTTGAATATCTGTAAATGTATATATATATATATATATATATATATATATATATATATATATATATATATATATATATATATATATATATATATATACATATGTATATTTCTCTATCAGAACTCTGGTCTGGGCCCTGAGCTGTGAAAATGTGAAAAACACTCATGAAATCAGAAAGCACAAGGTACATGAGGTACAGAGTCTTTAATGTGTTTTATTACTTCACAGGCGACAGCAGTTTGTCTGAGTACTACAACAGAACAGAGTACTACAGTACTACAGCAGAGTACTACAACAGAACAGAGTACTACAACAGAGTACTACAACAGAACAGAGTACTACAGCAGAGTACTACAACAGAACAGAGTACTACAACAGAACAGAGTACTACAGTACTACAGCAGAGTACCACAGCAGAGTACTACAACAGAACAGAGTACTACAGTACTACAGCAGAGTACCACAACAGAACAGAGTACTACAACAGAGTACTACAACAGAACAGAGTACTACAGTACTACAGCAGAGTACCACAGCAGAGTACTACAACAGAACAGAGTACTACAGTACTACAGCAGAGTACCACAGCAGAGTACTACAACAGAGTACTACAGTAGAGTCCTACCGCAGAATACTACAGTAGAGTACTACAGCAGAGTACTACAACAGAGTACTACAGCAGAGTACCACAGCAGAGTAGTGAAGCAGAGTACTACAGCAGAGTACCACAGCAGAGTACCACAGCACAGTACTACAGCAGAGTAGTGAAGCAGAGTACTACAGCAGAGTACCACAGCAGAGTACTACAGTAGAGTAGTGAAGCAGAGTACTACAGCAGAGTACCACAGCACAGTACTACAGCAGAGTACCACAGCACAGTACTACAGCAGAGTAGTGAAGCAGAGTACTACAGCAGAGTACCTCAGCAGAGTACCACAGCAGAGTAGTGAAGCAGAGTACTACAGCAGAGTACCACAGCACAGTACCACAGCACAGTACTACAGCAGAGTCTTACAGCAGAGAGTACCACAGCAGAGTACTACAGCAGAGTACTACAGCAGAGTCTTACAGCAGAGTACTACAGTAGAGTACCACAGCACAGTACTACAGCAGAGTCTTATAGCAGAGTACTACAACAGAGTGCCACAGCAAAGTACCACAGCACAGTACTACAGCAGAGTCTTACAGCACAGTACTACAGCAGAGTACTACAGTAGAGTATCACAGTAGAGTATCACAGCAGAGTACCACAGTGGTCTGAGCTCTGTCGTACACGTGCATAAGGCAGAGAGCGGTGGTACTGGGGGGCCCTCTAGTGGACACTCTGCATTACTGCGACATCAGTGCACATCACCTGCCTATGACAGCGTGGACACAGTTACAATCATTATATTCAAGATCCTGCATAAAAAATTGCACTCTACTTTTCCTTTTTCTCTGTGAGGCTCCAGGCAGCAGGAATCTCTTCCATGAGGAGATGAGATAAACTTTGACCTTTCAACATGGCTGAGAGCAACGAAAGTGTTGTGAATGTTAAACACTACCTCATCCTAAACCCTAAACCCTAACCACTGCATTCTGTTAAACGTTCTCTGCTGCTGTTAGTTAGATCCATGTGTGACATACATAATTTTAATAACATTGCCATTTACACTTATTATTAAAATAAATAAAATAAGTAACAAGGTATTTAAAAAAATGATTTAACAGGTCAACAGGTCAGGATCCCCCATGTTTCACTTCACTACGACAACAAAAGCACTTGAAAAAAACACACTGTAATTTCTACCTCACAAGTGGAAAGGATCATCTTTCCCACACCACATGAAGGCAGCATATGTCCATTTGTTCACACAGTCTATGGTTGAGACGGTTCATATAAATAAAACTGTCCCTTCTCGACTCACTTGTGGGCTGGTATATAATCAGAGGGACTTCCATCCATCCATCCATTTTCTTCCACTTATCCGGGGCCGGGTCACGGGGGCAGCAGTCTGAGCAGGGACTCTCAGACTTCCTCCACCCCAGACACTTCCTCCAGCTCCTCCGGGGGAACCTCGAGGTGTCCCAGCTCAGCCCAGAGACATAGTCCCTCCAGTGTGTCCTGGGTCTTCCCCGGGACCTCCTCTCGGTGGGACATGCCCGGAACACCTCCAGAGGGAGGCGCCCAGGAGGCATCCGGAACAGACGCCCGAGTCTCAACTGGCTCCTCTCTACTCTGGGTTCCTCCCGTGTGACTGAGCTCCTCACCCTGTCTCTAAGGGAGCGCCCAGATACCCTGCGAAGGAAACTCATTATGAGTCGAGGGACTTCTTTTGGTGCATTTTTTTTGCCCTAATGATCATTTTCAAGCACAGTTCTGCATTTTAACTAAACAAGTGACAATATATTCTCTCTTTACTGTTGGTGTTTATCAGATTGGTGAAAAACAGGGACACCTGGGACATTTCTTCTATAAAACTGGGACAAATTGCTGTTTTTGTATAAATCTGTTGGGACAGGGGACACGCAGTGTTGGGGAGTAACAGATTACATGTACTGGAGTTATGTAATCAGAGTACAAATTATGAGTAACTGTATTCAGTTACAGTTACTGTTTCAATGATTGGTAATCGGATTACAGTTACTTTGTTGAAATAAATGGATTACATGGAGGTATTTTCCTGTTTTCACATTTTGGGCTGTTTTGTTTTGTTTGGTAATTCCACTCATTGCCGGACACTAAACCAGGTCTAAAACCAGGTCCAAACCAGGTCTAACCCTGGTCTAAACCAGGTCTAGAACCAGGTCTAAACTAGGTCTAAACCTGGTCTAAACCAGGACTAAACCAGGACTAAATCCAGGACTAAACCAGGTCTAAACTAGGACTAAACCAGGACTAAACCAGGTCTAAACCAGGAATAAATCAGGATTAAACCGGGAATAAACCGGGACTAAACCAGGACTAAATCCAGGTCTAAACCAGGCCCAAACCAGGTCTAAAACCAGATCTAAACCTGGTCTAAACTAGATCTAAACCAGGTCTAAACTAGATCTAAACCAGGACTAAAACCACGTCTAAACTAGATCTAAACCAGGACTAAAACCAGGTCTAAACTAGATCTAAACCAGGATTAAACCAGGTCTAAACTAGATCTAAACCAGGTCTAAACTAGATCTAAACCAGGACTAAAACCACGTCTAAACTAGATCTAAACCAGGACTAAAACCAGGTCTAAACTAGATCTAAACCAGGACTAAACTAGATCTAAACCAGGACTAAACTAGATCTAAACCAGGTCTAAACTAGATCTAAACCAGGTCTAAACTAGATCTAAACCAGGACTAAACCAGATCTAAACCAGGACTAAACCAGGTCTAAACCAGGATGAAACCCGGACTAAAACCAGGTCTAAACTAGGACTAAACCAGGACTAAAACAGGACTAAAACCAGGCTTAAACTAGATCTAAACCAGGACTAAACCAGGATTTAACAGGACTAAATCATGCAGCGTGAACCGTGTCTCCTCTTCTTCTATCAATAATATTTTTTATTTGGTTCAGTAAAGTCTGGGCTTTTTATTTTCTTTTAGCAGATAAAACATCTTATGTTACAAATATCCTCGTCTTTGTTTTCTCTACAACAAACCAAGTAATCCAAAGTATTCAGATTACGTTACTCACTTTAAGTAATTTAATGGATTACGTTACAAACTACATTTTGGTGTATGTAATCTGTAATCTGTAGGGGAATATGTTTTAAAAGTCACCTTCCCAACACTGGGGACACAGGACTCTTAACTGGGCCTGTCCCGGGTACACGGGGACTCGTCTCGCCCCGACACTAGAGGGCGGTAAACACACATCGACAGGACACCGCTCTTGTTGTTGTCTTGCGCGCGCTCGTCGTCTCCTCGCATCCGCTCCCGATCGTCCTGCGCCCGGCGTCGATGTTTCTCGGGTTCCACAGGCTCCACAGGCTCGTCTCCGCACCTCCGTCCCGCTTCCTGCGCGCCCGTCTGTCCCGAACGCTCTCCGCCAACATGTCCTTCCAGTACCCGCTGGCTTTCCGCGACGAGGCCGTGGTGAGTGGCGCGGGGCTGGCGCGTCGGCCGCTGCTTCGTCACGGCGCTTCATTCATTCCCGCGGGCTGCTTTGTTACCCGGCTAGTTAGCTGCACGTTAGCGCTGTCAGACGCTTTTGTTGACATTTGCCTAAAGTGACCACACGTCTTGATTTACCCCGGGACAGTCCCAGTTTTCAGTCCCGTGTCCCCTGTCCCTGCAGATTTATCCAAAACCTCTAATTTGTCCATGAAATGCCACTATTTTTGACCAATCCCATTAAGGAGGTGTGCAAAAATATCGAAATATCGTTATATCGCCATATCGTATCGCTTAATGTGATGATACAGTGTCGATATATCGTCAAGAGTATTTTTTGGTGTATTTTACTGAATTATTTTGTTACAGAGCTACAGTTTTTTTCCTTGTTCAGAGGAAGGAAACTCATTTATGCGACACATTTGACATTTTCACTGTTTTGAGGATTAAAATGTTTGTGTTTTATATGAACTTTGCACAAGAAGTGGTTTAACAAAGACTTTTAGTGTCACAGACATGATTTAGCCTTTATTTATATATTGATATTTCGATATATCTGATTAAGAGGTGTGCAGAAATATCGCTATATCGCATCCTTTAATGTGATGATACAGTGTCGATATATCGTCAAGAGTATTTTTTGGTGTATTTTACTAAATTATTTTGTTACAGCGCTACAGTTTAGTTGTTTGTTCAGAGGAAGGAAACTCATTTATGCGACACATTTGACATTTTCACTGTTTTGAGGATTAAAATGTTTGTGTTTTATATGAACTTTGCACAAGAAGTGGTTTAACAAAGACTTTTAGTGTCACAGACATCATTTAACCTTTATTTCTTATTGAACCGTCGATATATCGATACAGCAGCCCACGATATTGATACTGCGTCGTCACATTAACCGATACAGTATATTGATATTTCGATATATCTGATTAAGAGGTGTGCAGAAATATCGAAATATCGCATCCTTTAATGTGATGATACAGTATCGATATATCGTCAAGAGTATTTTTTGGTATATTTTACTAAATCATTTTGTTACAGAGCTACAGTTAAGTTGCTTGTTCAGAGGAAGGAAACTCATTTATGCGACACATTTGACATTTTCACCGTTTTGATGATTAAAATGTTTGAGTTTCATATGAACTTTGCACAAGAAGTGGTTTAACAAAGACTTTTAGGATCACAGATATCGTAGAAAAGCTCATGATATGTTGGGGAGGCTCACGATTAGGGATGTACCATTATCCAAATCTCTGTGTACAATATTATCACGACATATTTCATTTAGTGTTGTGATTAGCTCCTTAAAGTAAACAAAACGATACATCGATATCTCAATATTTTTGCACACCTCCAGTAAAGAGAGGCATTACCAATACACAAAGAAACTGTGGCTATACTGACTCACATGTTAGTCATGATTAAGTCATGAATGGGTCAAGTGCTACGGTGACCAGACGTCCTGATTTACCCGGGACAGTCCCAGTTTTGAGCGGTGTCCCCTGTCCCAACAGATTTATACAAAACCAGTGATTTGTCCAAGTTTTAAACAAGACATTTCCCAGGTGTCCAAACTAGGTCTAAACCAGGACTAAACTGAGAGTAAACCAGGACTACATCAGATCCAAACCAGGACTAAAATAGGATTATCTCAATTTTTGACTAATCTGATCCCAGCCAACAGTAAAGAGCAGCATAAATGGTCATTTCTTTAGCCAAATACAGAGAATTTACAGAAATTTAACAGTTATTTCAGCCCCGGTGTGTCCCAGTTTTGAATTTTGATAATCTGGTCACTCTACATTTTGCCTGGGGTGACCAGATTTTCAAAAACAAAAACACACCGGGGTTGGTATGAGTCACTGTAGTCACATTTTCTTTGTGTTTTGGTCATTTTTACGCAGCTTTTCTGTATTTTATCTCAACAAGTGACAATTTATGCCTCTCTTTACTGTTGGTAGGGATCAGATTGGTCAAAAATAGGGTCACCTGGGACATTTCTTGTATAAAACTGGGACAAATCACTGGTTTTGGATAAGTCCACTGGGACAGGGGACACATGAGTCAAACCTGGGACTGTCCTGGGTAAATAGGGACGTATTCAAGATTGTCAAAATATGTGATTAGTGTGAAATCAGTGGGTCAAGATGTCAAGTATAGCTGGTGTTTTCCCGCATATATTTTGATTACTCTTTGTGTTTTAGGTTGACAACTACCATGGACACAAAGTACCAGATCCCTACAGCTGGCTGGAGGATCCTGACAGTGAAAAAACACAAGTGAGTTTTATTACCAGTAACTAAGAATGTACAGAGAAGAAATTAAAATGTTGGTTTATAGGAATTGAAAGCTGTAGTTAATATTTTGTGGTAATTTCCAAATGCATCTATCCTCCATCTCAAACCTGCATGTTGTGTCGTTGTTTATTATTTATTTGACTGCGAACCTGCTTAACTTTAGTGTTGGAACTGTTATTTCCGTAGTCAGAGATGAGTCAAAAGTCAAAAGATTATTTCTATTGTGCATTGAGACTTTTTAAATGCATTATCAAACAAATAAAAGTTGAAATATGGCTGTAGGTTTATTTACAGAAAAAATATTTACAAATTAAGAGTGTTATTGATGTTGATGAGTTGATTATTCTGTTTTGACATTTTGTTTTAAGATGTTTTAAAGTCTATATGGTCTAGATCAGGGGTGTCAAACTCATTTTGGTTCGGGGGCCGTATCCAACCTACTTTGATCCCAAAGGGGCCGGATCAGAAAACTCATGTCATATAAACCCCAAAAATAACAATAAGTTCAAATATTTGTGCAGAGAAACACAAATCTATTACAGAAATCTTTTTTAATTGATTAACTCTTTCTTATTATAATATTATAATATTATAATATTATGAACAACCTGAAACTTTAAGAAAAATTCAATTTCAACACAAAGTTTTAACATTAACTTGTATGTAAACAGGAATAAGTCAATTTTTCTTGTAAAATCCTGCACTCGGCTCCACTTTTCTCATGTTGGACATTTTTCTGATGAGGGTGTCACGGTCAACAGTCAAAACGATCGTCCTTTAAGAGCGTTTGGAAAGAGACAAGTCTTCATTTGTGCTGCTCTGGTGGGAGGGGCCACGTATAGAGACGCTGGAGACGCTGCTGTGATAAACAACACAGAAAATTACCAATATTTTAATAGAAAATATAAATTAAAATATTTTAGTAGAAAATCAGTCAAGGGCCAGATTAAAGGTCTTGGAGGGCCGGATCTGGCCCCCGGGCCTTATGTTTGACACCTGTGGTCTAGATGAAGATTGCCGTAGATTTACCACAATTATTATTTATTTATCGACTAATCATGATTAGTCAGTTAATCATTGCAGCCGAACTGGACGTGCAACATGAAGCACATGAACTGGCGATAGGGATTGGCGAAACTATTTTTGGTATAGTGAGCTTCAGGACAGATTTTAAAGTTCTTTTATTGGTTTATAAAGCTCGTAATGGTCTTAGTCCTATTTATTTATCTGATCTGCTTTTATCATATGAGCCTCTCGGACTCTCAGGTCCTCAGGTCGTCGTCTTTTAACTGTCCCAAGAGTCCAAACTAAAACTCGTCTTTTAGCTTTTACGGCCCCCGTTTGTGGAACAGTCGACCTGAGGATCTGTGGTTTGCTGCGAGTGTTTATATTTTTAAAAGTAAACTTAAAACTTCTCTTTTTAATTTAGCTTTTAACTGAAACTTTTACCTGTTTTAACTTAAATTATCATTATTATTGGTATTATTATAGTTGTTTTAAATTGAAATTATCATTACTATTTTACTTAGTCTCCATCTGATTTTAGCTATACATTTTCATTTTTACTATAACTTTTAAGAGCTTTATGTTTCTTAGTTTTTAGTTTTTATGTTTAAATTGTTGTATATATGGGGGGGTTCATTAATGTATTAAATTTTTTCTGCTGCATGTGAATCACTTTGTGCTACATTTCAAATGTATGAAAAGTGCTATACAAATAAAGTTTGATTGATTGATTGATTTTGGTGGTGTCACGGTCAACAGTCAAAACGATCGTCCTTTAAGAGCGTTTGGAAAGAGACAAGTCTTCATTTGTGCTGCTCTGGTGGGAGGGGCCACGTACAGAGACACTGGAGACGCTGCTGTGATAAACACCACAGAAAATTAACAAGATTTTAATAGAAAATATAATTAAAATATTTTTGTAGAAAATCATCCGTGGACCAGATTAATGGTCTTGGGGGCCGTATGTTTGACACCCCTGTTGTAGATAAGCAGTGTTGGGAAGGTGACTTTTAAAATGTAATCCCCTACAGATTACAGATTACACACCCCAAAATGTAGTTTGTAACGTAATCCATTAAATTAAAGTGAGTAATGTAATCTGAATACTTTGGATTATTTGATTTGCTGTAGAGAAACAAAGACGAGGAAATCTTTACATAAGGTGTTTTGTTTGCTAAAAGAAAATAAAAAGCCCAGAATTTACTGAACCAAATTAAAAATATTATTGATAGAAGATGAGGAAACACGTCCACACAGCAGGATTTAGTCCTGTTAAATCCTGTTTTAGTTCTGGTTTAGATGTAATTTAGACCTGGTTTAGATCTAGTTTAGACCTAGTTTTAGTCCTGGTTTAGATCTAGTTTAGACCTGGTTTAGATCTAGTTTAGACCTAGTTTTAGACCTGGTTTTAAATCTAGTTTAGACCTGGTTTAGATCTAGTTTAGACCTGGTTTAGATCTAGTTTAGACCTAGTTTTAGTCCTGGTTTAGATCTAGTTTAGACCTGGTTTAGATCTAGTTTAGACCTGGTTTTAAATCTAGTTTAGACCTGGTTTAGATCTAGTTTAGACCTGGTTTAGATCTAATTTAGACCTAGTTTTAGTCCTGGTTTAGATCTAGTTTAGACCTGGTTTAGATCTAGTTTAGACCTAGTTTTAGTCCTGGTTTAGATCTAGTTTAGACCTGGTTTAGATCTAATTTAGACCTAGTTTTAGTCCTGGTTTAGATCTAGTTTAGACCTGGTTTAGATCTAGTTTAGATCTGGTTTAGAGCTAGTTTAGACCTGGTTTAGATCTAGTTTAGACCTGGTTTTAGTCCCGGGTTCAGTCCTGGTTCAATCCTGAATTATTCCTGGTTTAGACTTGGTTAAAAAAAAAAGAAAAAATAATTGGATACAGCCCAAAATGTGAAAACAGGAAAATACCTCCATGTAATCCATTTATTTCAACAAAGTAACTGTAATCCAATTACCACTCACTGAAACAGTAACTGTAACTGAATACAGTTACTCATAATTTGTACTCTACATGTACTGGAGTTATGTAATCAATCTGTTACTCCCCAACACCGTAGATAATAGTGAAGATTTCTGTTTGCAATTGATTAATAATTGCGCCTGAACTGAAATGTTCTGATTTGAAATGTTTTAAAGTAACTATCGGTGTTGATGTTTGTTTGGAAAAGGGAAAACGGGGCAGAGAACATAAGACGACGCTTTCTGATTGTTTTCATTTCTTGTACGTTTGATGTTGTGACACTGCGATGTCTTTTTATACTAATATGAGTGAAATAAATAAACAAATAAATAGTATTGATATTAATATAACAGTATCAATACTTGTTTTGTTGCTGAGTCAGTATCTGTATATCGAAACTCTCGTCCCAAACCCTAATTGGACAGGACATTGTAGTCTTTCTATAAGTTCAGTACTTCTATTTAGTGAACTGTGCCGATTCATTTGACATTTTATGATTAAAAAGTATAATTCAGGTACAGTTTCGATCTTACTTATTTAGAAAACATTAGTTATCTTTCGGTGATTCCCATTTTACCATCAGAACACCCGTGCCGAAGACCTCGAGGGCGAGCCGGTACCAGAGCCGGTCGAAATTAAAACCTGCCGATTTAATTTGTGAGGAGTTTTTTTTTTTCATAATCCTGTCTGCTTTTCCCCGTCCCAGGCCTTTGTCACGGCGCAGAACCAGCTGACGTTGCCCTTCCTGGAGCAGTGTGAGGTCAGAGAGCTGTTCAAAGAGCGAATGACGGAGCTCTACGATTACCCCAAGTACAGCTGCCCGTTCAAGAGGGGGAGCAGGTGAGAGGTTTTCATCGATTTCTGACAAAGAAAGATGACGTACTGGGATGTGCATTGGTGTCGGTGCTATAACAGTTAGGGCTGGGTATCATTAAGAAGTTTTAGATACAATGCATATCTCGATACAGTGCGTTTTTGATTCGATACGATATATTTCAAATCGATTTGTTAGGGTTTAGTAAAAAATAAAGGCTAAATCATGTCTTTGACACGAAAAATCTTTGCTAAACCACTTCTTGTGTAGAGTTCATATTGGGGACGGGCATTTGATGAAATTTTCTTAATTAATGATCGATTATCGATTAATCATTGACGTTTGTATATTAAAATGATCATCATTATTATTACTATCTGCACTAATCTGCATAAATAAATTCAACTTTACGACATATAAACCGTAACGACTCTAGAGCCACATCAGCCCGTTTGACATTATAATGTGTTTAATTCAGTTTTGTTCAAATCTCACAGAAACAAAATTTAAAACCGCATCGCTAATTTGCATAAACAAAGCGAAGATAAAACTCCAGCTCTTGTGTCGCTGATGTGGTTCAACTTCTGTAGGATTAAAAGACATGACTCAGGTGAATACAGGTTAGTGTGACCAGATTTGTGTTTGTCAAAACCAGGACAGCGTACGGGGGGAGGGGGGCGGGGCCTCGTCATCCACATTGAGCGACTCTCACCTGGTAAAACTTTTTCCCACTGGACACAGAAACATATGTGCTGCTTTATACACTGTGCACATGGACTCACACTTGTCCCAACGCAACGGAAAGTGTGGAATTTCTTGTACAAATCATCGTTAAATCCACATTTGTGCTTCGGTTCGTTACAGACTGACCCACTGTTTGTGTCTCGCTCCTTCTGATGCAGAGACACATGTACACACCTGTTTGGTCACGACACACACAGCAACCTACATTCGGTTTGTCGATTAAAATGAACGTAATCGATGAAATTCTTAATGATCAATTATCGATTAATGGACTAATCATGCCCATCCCTAGTTCATATGAAACACAAACATTTTAATCCTGAAAATAGTGAAAAATTTGTCACTTAAACGGATTTCCTTCCTCTAAACAAACAACAAAAAAACAGTAGGCGGGTACTTTTTCTCATTTAACCAATCGCTGCTATTTGGTCGTGTCGTATGTAATGTGCCACTAATAGGTCTAACTGGTATATTAAGCTTTTCCAAAATCCCGTAGGAAGAAGGACAATAACAACTTTCCCCTTGAAGAAATTCACCAAACATTCTCTTTGTTCCGGCTTTAAATCCTCGATCTTGGGAATCGTTGCCAACACAGAATGTTTGGCTCTTCGCTGATTGGCTGGTGCCCAAACTCACACTTCCGGGGTTTTTGCGAACCATTTAGTGCAGGGGCCCTTAACCTTTTCAATCTTGGGGCCCGAGTTTTCCACAACAAAGTTACTTGGGGCCCGATCTCATATTAAATGCATTATATTGTACTGATTGTGTGGCCCCCGAGGAGGTGGTCCCGGCCCTACTTTGGCCCCTGGTCCTATGGTGAAGAATCACTGGTCTAGTGTGTTCCGATTCCTGATCTGGACTCGCTGGAGAGAAATTAAATTAAGCAGAGGCACGAGGTGGCGCCAGCCTGGCTACAAAACTGTAGCGCTGTAACAAAATAATTAAGCAAAAAATACTCTTGGCGATATATCGGTACAGCAGCCCACGATATGGATACTGTATCATCACATCAAACGATACGATATATCGATATTTCAATATTTTCTCACACCCCAAAAATAACAGTAAACAGTTCTTTGCAGTCTGAAAGTTGTAAATGTAAACGTGTAAAAGCAAAAAGTAAAAATGGTACTGGACCCTAAGCCGGGTGTACACTGTGCGAATAAGCCCAGCTTAAACTGTACGACTAAAATAAACGAATCGTTCTCAACTGAACGAACCGATGCTCGGATGTGACTTGCTGCTCACGTATCACATAACGACCGGAGTTGTCAAAGTTGTTGTTCCGGAAGTCAAGAAGACACACGGAATTAGAAAACACAGATGTGCGAGACACAATCTGACTCTGTGTTCGCGCATTCTCTCTGGCTCATCAATATCAGAGGCGACTCACAAGTTTGATTTTCTTGCGATACTGAGCTCTGATCATTTCGGTTTTCTTTATGTAAAACTACAAGAAGCTCGGCCCGATCCCCAAAACAGTCGCACGAGCGAAAATCGGCTCAAAAAGGGTCAAACATCGCACAGTGTACGCCCGGCCTAAGATGGAATAATTAAACACTAAAATAAATCGTTCAAGATTCCTCTCACGATCCTCCCACAAGTTATCTTTTCATGTTCTCCTCCGTGCAGACACTCACTGACTCTGATACTCGTTTTGTTATTTTATTCTCCTCTAATCTCTCTGACCCCTCTCCTCCGCATTCTCTGCTCCTATCAATATTATCAGTAGATTTATTTGCATAGAACTTTGGAGATTGTGACATGTATTTTTCATGGCAGATACTTTCACTTCTACAACACGGGGCTGCAGAACCAGAGCGTCATGTACGTCCAGGAGAGTCTGGAGGCGGAGCCCACCGTGTTCCTGGACCCCAACACTTTCTCTGACGACGGCACGGTAGCGCTACGAGGTACACAGCACTCATTCTGAAATTATACACAAACTATATAAGTCTGTATGAACCATGACTCAGGAACATACTTTATTATCAGCTGGTATCCTTGGCCACGTAGTCCTTTTTTTCACTTTGATATTACTTAACTGGCATCCAGAATGTACACTTCTTCAATACTACAATAATTTGACACGGATATGTTTGGTTCTGACTTGAGCCGTGACCGTAGACTGTATATATATAAATGAAAATGGCTGATGCAGAAGCCACCGCGTTCCAAATAGAAAGTTCGCATGGAGACTCTTCCAGCTCCTACTGACCCTGGCTTCCATTTACCGTATTTTTCGGACTATAAGTTACTCCGGAGTATAAGTCGCACCAGCCCTAAAATGTGTAATGAAGAAGAAAAAATATATATATATAAGTCACACTTTTTGGGGGATAGAAGAGAGAACAACAGACTGTTAGGCTGCGTTCAGACTGCAGCCTGAAGTGACCCAAATACGATTTTTTGGCCTCTATGTGACTTGTATCTGATCTTTTAATGACAGTCTGAACGACACAGATCCGATTTTTTCAAATGTGACCCAGGACACTTGGATATGTGCTCCTGAAACCGATACATATCTGATCTTTTGACATGTGACTTCAGTGTGAACGGTCAAAGTGCATTCATCCACCTACACGTTATCAACAAGACACAAACGTCACTATTCTGCACTGAAGTCGGAGAACATTGTTAACGAACTCCGTGTCACTGAAGTGAAGCACATCACCACTCACCACTCTTGGCTCCGTCTCCACATCCACACGTTCCTTTCAACGGACGTCGCTGCCGCTGTCCCACAAAACACCACGACCAAAAACCTCGTCCTTCTCCTTCTCAATCTCCTCCTTAAAACAAGTAAGTTGTTCATGTTCAGGCTCCGGTACGAGAGGAACTTTAAAATCTCCAGGTGCTCGATGCTGCGTCCATGTTTGGACAACTTCCGTAAACACAGAGACGCTCGCTGCGGTTGACGTCGTCGTGTCTCCAGTGTCACATGCGGGACACTTTTGGACCGTTTAATGTTCACACTGGAGTCACATACAAGTCACATTTAATTGGAAATGTGAACGACCTCGCAAAAACATCGGATTTCACAAAAACATCGGAATTGAGCGTTAAGCCCTGCAGTCTGAACGTAGCCTTAATGTCACATATGAACAGTTCTTCAGATAAACTATAACATAAACAACAGAACAGAAAAAGTTTAACAAACTCTCCATCTCACTCCAAATCACTAAATCCATTCAATTCTTCATCCTCGGTGTCACTTCTGAACAACTCGGCCTCGATCTTCCTCTTCTGTGTCGCTGTCGTCAGACTCAGCATCAGTTCCAGTTAGATTTATTCCGGGCTTTCTGAATCCCGACAGGATGGTTTCAGTTGTCTTTGTTTAAATTTTAAAGTTTCAGTGGTGCAGAAGTATTGGTGCGATCGACTGACATGATACCAGACAGGACAGTGGCTCTTTCTCTTTTTTTCTACAGCCGACATGCGCAGTAGAGAGCGAAGTGGCAGTGGTACAAGAGTATACAAGCCTAGAGTTTCTCGCAGTTGTCAGTATGAAAATTTTAATATATAAGTTGCAGGAAACACCCAAACCACGAAAAAAAGTGCGACTTATAGTCCAAAAAATACAATGCTTTGGAATATTGTCGTCCTTGTCTCAGTAACGGTTGCATTGAGCCTCATCATTTTGGTCTTAAAATGTTCATATTTACCCGCTTTACATGAATTTTCCTCACTATTCTTCCTATTCTTTTCGAGACTGGCTTCAGATTCGTTCCTGTAACCGTCAGCATTGCGAGCTTCATTTGAGTGGCACCGAACGCTGTGGGTGACGTCACACTCGCTTAAAGGTTGTATAGAGGATTTTTTTAAGGAAAGAGAAATCCAGCGACAGTCCTTGACACCACCTTCCTCCTCCACAGCTCCCTCTAGAAATAATTTAGAGACCGACACCTCAGTTTTTAGACCCTTTGTCTGCTTCAGTCGCGCAATCACTGAAAGGAATCTCCAAGAATCACCTCAGTTTGTCTTCGCTCCTTTTCTCCTTCTCTTCTTCTTTCAGCGACCTCAAAAACCGACTTTCTCCTGCGGCGAACTGGTCGTGGATTCTCATCCGACATTGCAACAAACTTTATGCGAACTGCGAGAGCCACAATTAGAAAAAGCCTCTAAGAACTGCTGCATAGTTACCTTAGAAACATAGGGAGATTGACTGACAACCTGACAGCCAATAGAAAATGAGGCAGCCTCGTTTTCTATTGGCTGATGTTTATCTGGCCTCAACACGTCCACAGTTGATAGATTTTCTTTCTTTTTTTTTTGGTCCTGATAATTACAAAGCTGCTGCGTCTCTGTAATGGTATTTTAAACTTTCATTGACAATTTGAAACAAACAAAAAAATCCTCCATACAACCTTTAATCCACGTTTTTATACAGTCAATGGATGTGACTTAGAGCATGGAGACCACACTTATATCCCTTTGTATAAAAAAAAAAAAATAGAGATATGAGTCTGGGAAAGTTGTTGTGCTTTTTCTCTATGGTTCTCATCTATTTCCACTTTGCTTTTTTTCTTTCTGTTAAAAATTCACGGTGAGATCTGACTGTCTGGGATTGAATCAGGCACTATGATTCTTAATGAACATTGCATCTGATTGGAGGATGTCCCTGTCAGTAATGAAATGCTTGATGCAAAGGCTGTTCATCTTAACCAAAAGAAATATAAATCAAGTACAGACATGTTAAACTATAGTGAAGAGATGATTCCAAATGTATCCTTGCCTTAGCTTTTATATAAAAACTAAAAGAATAAGCAGACTGTTTAATCCTCACGTTGTCTCTGTGCTGCTGCAGGTTACGCGTTCTCAGAGGACGGGGAGTACCTGGCCTACGGCACCAGTGCCAGCGGCTCGGACTGGGTGGAGATCCGCTTCCTGCGGGTGGAGGGGGCCGTGCCTCTGGAGGACCGTCTGGAGAGGGTCAAGTTCAGCTGCATGTCCTGGACCCACGACGGGAAGGGCCTCTTCTACAACTCGTACCCCGACCAGGAGGGCAAGAGCGACGGTCAGTGCACTCATGAGGATAGTTTTTATTACGGGAGATGAGGAAAACTCTGCTCTTTTCAACTGTTGTCCGTGTCTTTACTGTCATTGTCACGGACAACATTTTTGTGTTTGACCATGTTTATTTGTTACACGACATAGCGATATGGCACCTGTTATAGGAGCGTCTGGAACAGCGAACAGATCAAGTGTTTGAGCGCGTTCATGCGCTGCAGTAAAGCGCAACATTTGTTACTTCAAACCAGGTCTTGATGGGAACATGTGCGGGAAACATTTGGATTATTTTTCAATGGGGAAATAATACGCCACGATAAAGAAGGTTTAACGTGACAGTACAGCTCCGGCCGTTTTGCGTCTCTCTGTGGGAGTGAATGGAAGCGAGAGGAGGACACGCCCCCCATGCTTCCAGGTGTGGCTCCGCCTTTACCAGTTACGCTGATCGGCAGACAATCCGGACACTGACAGGAGACTCAGCGCTGCACTGCGCAGCATCTGGCGTCAATAGGTTAAAAGATAAGACATATTGATATTCTGATGTTTTTGCACACCTCTAGCCTTCGTAGTTTGTGACTTAAGCCTGAAGCCTATTTTGAACAAAAAAATTACAGAAAATGCATTTTAAATGATTAAAAAGGTTATTTAGTTGATAAATGTCTAAATAATTTACTCCCCAAACAAAAGACAAAAGAAAGCCTGCGCCAAAGTAAGAAGATCCGTAGTGTAAAAATAGTCCCTCCTTATGCAATAAAAGGATATAAGAAAGATATTTATCGACCCTATAGTGTACTGAAACATAAGTTGACAGAGTATTTTCTTGTGACAGTTGTAATGGTGGTTTAATTTTCTCTCTTTAGGCACAGAGACGTCGACAAACCTGCACCAGAAGCTCTACTACCACGTGCTGGGGAGCGCTCAGGCCGATGATGTTCTGTGTGCACAGTTCCCCGAGCAGCCCAAGTGGATGAGCGGAGCCGAGGTACTGCTCCTCTTTACTCTACTGCGTCTGTGAACATGACGGTTTTCAGTCTGTTTGAACACGGTTGGCCTATAAAAGTTGATTTACGCAAAATAATTCGAAGTCAAACCTTGTGTAAATGTGTAAATAGTGCAGTGAAATGGTGTTGTCTCTCCCCTCGTCCGCCGCAGGTGTCAGATGACGGGCGTTACGTGCTGCTGTCCATCAGGGAAGGTTGTGATCCGGTCAACAGATTGTGGTACTGTGACCTACAGAGCCAGCCTCAGGGAATCACAGGTCAGAGCTGCTGCTGCTGCTGCTTCCACGACGTTTGCATTATTCATTCAGTCGATTGATAAAAGTGAGGCTGCCAATCTGGACTATACATGTATCACGAATTTCAAAGTACCGGTCATTGCACAATTCATACTGGGAAGGATTTTCCAACAAAATGAGCTTCAAATCGCCATGTTTGTTTCCCCAGTGCGATGTGTCTACTGACAAAGCCGATCTTTTCAAGTCTTTAGAACCATGTCGCTTTTGTTTCTAGTTTTGATATTGTCATATTTTAGTCAGGCCCAGCTTTACTTGGCTTCAGATATTCTGAAATTGACGTGACTTGACAAGCCTGCATTATGCTTTTGTCTAGTTATACAGTTATAATCTATGACACCCGTGGATCATTATTATATTTCAGACGTTTTAAATCACAATATTGATCTGAAACAAAGTCTGTTCTCATAAACGAAATGAGTCATCACAACAAAGATGGTGTTAGTTGATTTTAGATTAGTTTTTCCATGTGCATTCAGTTACAGCATATGTATTTTTTGACATATACATTGTACTTTTCTTCTGTTTTTGATTCTTACTGACTCCCGTGTCTCTGTGGTCCCGTGTGCAGGCCTGTTGCCGTGGGTGAAGCTGATCGATAACTTTGACGCAGAGTACGAGTATGTGACAAACGAGGGCACAGTGTTCACGTTTAAAACCAACCTGGAGGCCCCGAGGTACCGGCTCATCAACATCGACTTCTCCAGCCCAGAGCCCAGCAGCTGGAGAGAGCTCCTCCCACAACACGACAAGGACGTGATCGGTGAGAGACGATAAACCCAACATGTGTCGGACGTTCATTCGTTTTACAATATAAAAGCAAAAATAAGAAAATGAAAAAAACAACTATTTTCTTCATTATTTGTCTCCAAAACCAAAACTGAAAAACGGATAACGATTCGTTTTTTAAGTTTTCGATTTTGTGTTTAAATGAATAATGGAAACAACGGACTGAACCAGGACTGAACCAGGTCCAGGACCAGTCCAGGACCAGACCATGGTTGAGACCGGGACTAAGAGCGTGATTGAGACCGGGACTTAGACCGAGACTTAGACAAGTACTGAGACCAGGACTTAGACTGGGACCAGACCAGAACTTAGACCATGACCAGATCAGGACCAGACCGTGATTGAGACCGGGACTTAGACCGGGACTTAGACCGGGACCTAGACCGGGACCTAGACCGCGACCTAGACCAGGAATTAGACCGGGACTTAGACCGAGACTTAGACAAGTACTGAGACCAGGACTTAGACTGGGACCAGACCAGAACTTAGACCATGACCAGACCAGGACCAGACCGTGATTGAGACCGGGATTTAGACCGGGACTTGGACTTAGACCGGGACCAGACCAGGACCAGACCAGGACAGAGACTGTGACCAGACCGGGACCAGACCAGAACTTAGACCATGATCAGACCAAGACCAGACCGTGATTGAGACCGGGACTTAAACCGAGACCAGACCGGGACTTAAACCGAGACCAGACCGGGACTGAGACCAGGACTTAGACTGGGAGCAGACCGAGACTGAGACCAGGACTTAGACCATGACTTAGACCGGGACCAGACCAGGACTAGACTGTCATTGAGACTGTGACACTGAGAACAGGACCGAGACCGTGATTGAGACTGGGACTGAGACCAGGACTGAGACCAGGACTTACACCAGGACTGAAAATGGTTTAGCCCTGGTTTAGTCCTGTTTTAGTCCTGAATCAGTCCTGGTTCAGTCCGTATGCGGTGCAAAAATCCGGCATCGCAGTCACGGAAGTCACTCCCTAAACCCCGGCACCTGCACCAGTCATGAGTCAGCGCTAGTGCAGCCTCTGCAGCTCAGGGAGGAAATTCTGGAGTTTCTGAGCTTCACATGAGGCCTGAACATAAACTGAGAATGAGACAAACTTGGACGTGTCTCTATCTGCAAGTTAAAGCTCTGGGGACACAGGTTCAGTTGTGATCGTAAAACATGACAAAAAAACAAAAAACTGTGATCGAGAAAACAAAACACAGCAGTGAAAGAGAACAATTCCAAACAGGAAGAGTGCAGGATACATACAGTTTCTTTAAGACTTGATCCACCTTGAGAGGGTTAAAGGTTGTATAGAGGATTTTCCAAGGAACGAGAAATCCAGCGACTGTTTGTCCTTTTTCAAATGTTGCGCATGCGTGAAACCACCCCCCCTCCCCTACAGCTCCTACGTAGAAACACCTCCTCCCTCCTCCTCTTTATGCCAGAAACAGGTTTGTTTACAGCCGGTGCTGCACATGACTTGTAAACAACTAACTACAGTGTTGGTTAGGCAAGATGGAGAAGTGAGGAGCGGGGGGAGCGGGTGCGCGGAGATTTCGTTCGCGGACGAGAAGTGAGGAGCAGGGAGAGAGGAGAGGAGAGAGGAGAGGGGAGAGGACAGGGGAGCGGTGCGCGGAGATTCCGTGCCCAGAGAAGTGAGGAGCAGGGAGAAGAGCGGAACGGGCAGCGGGGAGAGGAGCAGGAAAGGGGTGCAGAGAAGGTTGCGCGGAGATTCAGTGCGAATGAACTAGCTACAACACGCAGCAGCAAGCGGACTCTTTCTTTGCCTTGAAAATTACGTTTTCAGACATAGGATATCACTTTCGTGTCCTGAAAAACGTTTGTTTAGCTCTTGGAAATAAAGTACGTTTTCATAATAAGCAGAAGTTTCCTGTCCAGGAGTAATTTGTGGACCAATGCGTCAGTCTTTAGACCCTTCGTCTGCTTCAGTCGCGCCATCGCTGGAATGAATCTCCAAGAATCACCTTAGTTTGGCTTCGCTGCTTTTCCCCTTGTCTTCTTCTTTCAGCGACCTCAAAAACGGACTTTCTTTTGCGGCGAACTGCTCCTGGATTCTTGTCGCCATTGCAACAAACTTTGTGCGAACTGCGAGGAAGATATAGGTAAAAAAAAGAACTGTTGCGTTGGTGGAGTAAACAGCGTCTGTGTGTCTTGCGTCTGTGGACTGCGTGACAGTCGTACGTAAACCACGTAACGGCAGCGCAGGCAAGTCAGTTACGCTAGAAACGTAGGGAGATTGATTGACAGCCTGTCAGCTCACAGATAACGAGGCAGTGTCGTTATCTATTGGCAAATGTTTAGCCCCACCACGTCCAGAGTTGATGAGTTTTTATTCTCTTTTTTTTGGTCATCATAATTACAAGGCTACTGCACCTCTATAATCTATCACTGACAACTTGAAACAAAAAAAAATTCTCCATACAACCTTTAATGTGGTGTCCTACTTTTGTGTAATTTTACATTTCAGCACAAGTCAACTTTATTTATTTTCCCCAGTAGAGTATATTGTTAAAAAAAAATAGACTTTGTAAGAAAATCAGATTACAGCACAGTGTCTACATCTTATTATAAAGTACTTTATTGATCACAAACCCGGAGAGAGCCATAAACGTGGCTGGAATTGATGGTGCTTTGGCGCTGTGGTCCATTCAACTCCACTTTGCCGTTTGAAGAAGCTGTTCTGGAGCTGTTTACGAGCCTCATGATTCATGCATGTGATGTCAACACCGGTGATGTGCAGGAATGAGTTGGATTAAAAAGACGACATTATGCAAAATCTGATATGTTTAAATTATTTAGTTATTTTTTTGCTGTCTTCCATGTTAGTGTTGTTCCTTCATTAACCCTTCCAGACGGAAAGGCAATTTTATAGTCCATTTGTCCTCGCCTGGATTCAAACTCCCACTTTTACCACCTAATGAAGTGTTGTACCTCCGTTTTTGTCAGTACAGCCTGTTATTTCACAATCTGCACGCTGTAGTTGTGTCATATGGCTGTAATAAAAGCGACGGGACCAGAAATACAAAAGATATATTATATTTACCATCAAAAACAAAACAAAAAAAGTGCAATGGTCCCATGAGTTTCCTTTGTTATGAACACAGACGCTCAGAGCAGTCGACCATTTTGACTCACTACACTCTTTGGCAAAGTTTGGGCCAATCAAAATGGATGAAGCACATGAGTTTAGCGGAAAGCAAAATACGTATTGGACACTCAGTTTTCCTACGTCATCATGCAGCGTTTATGTGACGTAGGATAATGCCAGAAATATGCTTGAAAAACTGAAAATGTAACTGAAAAAAAAAATCTAAAAACCTTCTATCTTTTATGGTTGGAAAGTTTTATGCTCAGTTATGTAAAACATGTTGGTCTGGAAGGGTTAAAAACATGACACAAAACTGTACACAACAACTTCACAAACCTGAGGTGATACAGGAGTTTCATTAGTGGGACGCACATTGATTGTGTTGTGATAGCGCTCTGAAGGGGGAGCTAACACAGGGAGCAAAGGGAGGGGACTCAGAGTATCAGAAGCAAAAGTAAAACTTATAAAGCATGTTAATACGTTGTTTTTGGTGATTTCAGCGTTTTCAAAACAATCAAAGGCAACATGGTGATCAAAATATGTGTAACATCATTTCACACACTTCCTCCTGTTTTTCTTTAGTAGGAAAAATGTAAAATTCACTTCAAACAAAAGTTGGCACCTGGAAAGTGAAGTTGACTGTTGTGTGTTGTGTGTTGTGCTCAGTGTTTGCGACGTGCACACACTCCAGCCTGCTGTTCGTCTGCTTCCTCCACGACGTGAAGAACGTGCTGAAGATGTACCAGCTGAGCACAGGGGACGAGCTCCGCACCTTCCCCCTGGACGTGGGCTCCATCGTGGGCTTCACCGGGCGCAAGAGGGACACGGAGATCTTCTACTACTTCACCTCCTTCCTCTCCCCAGGTACAGTGTGACGCCAAGTGACGGTAATGGAAACAGTCGAAGTACAACACCATTTGTTTTCAGAATAATAGTTAATTTGTTGACGTCTAGATGGCACTAAAACATTTTAACAATTAAAACTACAAAACTTTTGTCCAGTTGACAGAGTGGAATTTTCTTTTGCTATAACTAGGGATGGGCATTCGATTACATTTTCTTAATCGATTGTCGGAAGAATTAACGATCGATTATCAATTAATCATTCACGTTTTTATATTAAAATGATCATCATTATTATTACTATCTGCACTACTAATTTGCATAAATAACTTAAACTTTACAACATATAAACCGTAACGACTCTAGAGCCACATCAGCCCTTTTTAGATTATAATGTGTTTAATTCAGTTTTGTCCAACTCTCACAGAAACGAATCTTAAAACCGCATCTAATTTGCATAAACTAAGCGAAGATAAAACTACAGCTCTTGTGTCGCTGATACGGTCAATTTCTGTTGGATTAAAAGACATGACTCAGGTGAATACAGGTCAGTGTGACCAGATTTGCGTTTGTCAAAACCAGGACATCGTACGGGGGGAGGGGGGCGGGGACTCGTCATCCACATTGAGCGACTCTCACCTGGAAAAACATTTTCCCACTGGACACAGAAACATATGTGCTGCTTTATACACTGTGCACATGGACTCACACTTGTCCCGAACGCAACGGAAAGTGTGGAATTTCTTGTACAAGTCATCGTTAAATACACATTTGTGCTTCGATACGTTGCAGACTGACTGAGTCTGTGTGTGTGTTTGCTCGCTCCTTCTGATGCAGAGCTACATGTACACACCTGTTTGGTCACACTACACACAGCAACATACATTCGGTTTGTCGATTAAAATGAACGTAATCGATGAAATTCTTAATGATCAATTATCGATTAATTGACTAATCATGCCCATCCTTAGCTATAACAGTTACAAAAAAAACAAACAGTTGGTTCAGTCTTCCAAGACTCGTGTCCTGAAGGTTGGCAGTTCACTACACTGCACTACAAACTGAAGTGCCATTATGCAAGTCATGGACTCTCATGCCTTACTTTTCATGAAAGTCAGATGAGGGCAGATGTGACTACAGAAGTGTGGAGTGACGCACAAAACCGTGACATTACTACATTCTTGAATGTCCATAGTTTAAACTGAGCTGAGACAGGTTTGAACTCTCAGGGGGAGTTTGCTGTGGAACTGTCAGATTGTATCTTTGTAATTTTATGTATCCAGGGATGGGCATGATTAGTCCACTAATTGATAATTGATCAAGAATTTCATCAGTTACGTTCATTTTTAATCAACAAACTGAGTGTATGTTGCTGTGCGAGGAGACAAGGCAGCGTCTGACACAAACACTGGAGTTGTGCCTCACAGTTCCACGTTTGGGCTCTGGCTCCTTGGAAACACAATTCCACTCAGTGAGTGTGTTTACAGCACATCAGTGTCCCGGGTATGAGTGTTTTTTTTTTAAAGTGTCCCGGTTTTGTCATGGCGCATGTAGACGCAATATGATCTCTGAAAACATGGACCATCTCCAACACGACACAGACACAGAACAGACTCCTCCTCATCATCATCATCATCATCATCAACATCAACATCCCTCTGTCACAGAAAAAACACTCATATTCCACTGAGTCGTGTCCTTTAGTGCGACAGAAGCTGAACCGCATCAGCGCACAAGGAAAGAGCTGTTTTTTTTTGCTTATAGTTTTTGCAAATAAGTGCTGCGGTTTTGAGCTTCATTGCTATAAAATGTAAACAAATGTGTCAAAGCTGCATTAAACACATTATAATGTCAAACAGGCTGAAAAAGTAAACTGTAAAGTTGAGTTTATTTATACAGATTAGTAATGGTAATAATAACGATACTTTTAATATAAAAACATTAATGATTAATTGAAAATCTATCATTAATTCTCTCAACAATCGATTAAGCAAATTTTATCGAATCCCCATCCCTAATCCACGTAAAACAAAAACTGGGGACCGACAGTAGCTCAGTTGGCGCGTTTGTCCACTGGCAGAATGTTTGGAGGTTTGAATCCGACTCTCGACATAAACATCATTGACAGATGAATGCTGTTGTTGTGTCCTTGGGCAAGACACTCAACTTATTTCACCCCCACTGTCTGCATATACTGGTGTATGAGTGTGCGTCTGTGAATTTGTTGTTCCTTGTTCCTTGAGCTCTGAGGGAAAAAAGCTGAATATAAATGTGACCATTAACCATTGAAAAAGTTCAACATCATCTGTGTCCGTATAAATAAACAAAAGTAAAAATATTTATTCACAACAATAGTTTCATAAAGCTCCATTATTCAACCCCAGAGTCGTTAAAATGACTTTAAACCATAAGATTAATATGAATATAATAAAAACGGCAAAAGTGGCTCATCAAAATGTACATAAGCCCGCGCCCTCCGTCTGAAATGAGTTGTAGTCGATTTGTTGTTGAGATTTTAAACCAAATATTTGCATTTCTGTTTTTTTCGCAGCCATCATTTACCACTGTGACCTGACGCAGGAGCCTCTGCAGCCGCACGTGTTCAGAGAAGTCACCGTCAAAGGCTTCAACCCCGCAGACTACCAGACCACACAGGCGAGACCACCTCCCACACGATTTTTCATCACTTTATTATGAGCACCGTATTTTTCGGACTATAAGTTTCTCCGGAGTATAAGTTGCACCAGCCAAAAAATGTGTAATGTAGAAGAAGAAAAAAATGGCAAAATGTATTTTATAAAATCAGAGACCAGGAACTGAACGTAACATATTAACAGTTATTCAGATAATTATAGCATAAACAACAGAACATCGATCTCACTCCAAATCACTAAATCCATTCAATTCTTCATCCTCGGTGTCACTTGTGCGCAACCCCCCAGAGATAAACCATAGATCCATGAGGTAAACAGAGCGGCGCTTCCTCTTCTGTGTCGCTGTTGTCAGACTCAGCATCAGTTCCAAGAATTATTAGAATTATTCCGGCCTTTCTGAATCCCGACAGGATGGTTTCGGTGTCACTGAAGTCCAGGCTTTGTCCATCCATCCAGCGACTTCCAAGAAAGTTTCATGCCGCACTCGCCTGGTTGCCGTGAAGCTGTGTTCTCCGTCCCCGCTTTCCGCCAGTCCCTCACAAGTTTCTCGCTCACTCCGAACTTTCTTTCTGCTGCTCGATTACCGTTTTCGGCTGCATATTTCACTACTTGCAGCGAGACAGAGGCTCTTTCTACAGGAGACATGCGCAGTAGAGAGTGAAGTGACAGTGGTACGGGGGTAATAGTAGTCAAGTCAAGTCATTTTATTTATATAGCACATTTAAAAACAACCATAACAAGTTGCACCAAAGTGCTTTACAGCATGAAACACAACATAATGAAAACACTAACACAAATATAAAATATTACATAGACGAGTTACTTGATGCATAAAAATAATAGTTTAAAATAGAGCTCATGGGCTGTTAAATGCCATCTTGAAAAAATGTGTTTTTAGGAGGGTTTTAAAGTGAGATAGGGAGGAGCAAGATCTCAGGGGAAGAGGGAGGGAATTCCAAAGCTTGGGGGCAACAACAGAGAAGGCTCGGCCTCCCCTGGTTTTGAGGCGGGACGGTGGGATGGACAGGAGGTTGAGCGAGTTTGACCTGAGAGACCGAGAGGCTGTGTGGGGGTTAAAAGATCAGTGATGTATTGTGGCGCAAGTGAGTTAAGTGATTTAAAAACAAATAATAAAATTTTAAAATCAATTCTGTATTTAACAGGTAACAGTGGAGTTGGGCTAGGATGGGTGTATGGTATATGGTATGGTGTATGTATGGTCTCTCTTTTTGGAACCGGTGAGCGTCTGGCAGCAGCATTTTGAATTAACTGTGACCTGTTGATGGAGGATTGTGGGAGGCCTGAATATAGTGCATTACAATAGTCCAGTCTATTTGTTACAAAGGCGTGAATGATTGTTTCAAAGTTATTGAATGATAGGATTGGTTTTAATTTGGCAATTTGTCTGAGTTGAAAAAAGCTAGTTTTAACAACATTTGCGATCTGTTTGTCAAAGTTTAAAAGAGAGTCCGTAAAAACACCAAGGTTCTTTGCTGAACCGTGCAAATTTGTGGCAAGAGGTCCAAGGTCAGATGTGAGGGTGTCAGTGTTAGGTCCAAATAGGATAACTTCAGTCTTATTTTCGTTTAGCTGAAGAAAGTTAGAGGACATCCAGTTTTTTATTTCCGCAAGGCAGGTATGGAGGGTAACAAAGGATGAGACGTTTTTTGGGGAAACAGGAAGATAGAGCTGGGTGTCGTCAGCATAAAGGTGGTACTTAGTCTGATGTTTTTCTAGGATTGAACCCAGGGGGAGCATGTATAAAGAAAATAAAAGAGGCGCTAAGATGGACCCTTGGGGCAGGCCGCACGTGACAGGAGCAGAAGTAGACACTCTCTCACCGACTAGTAGTAGCAGATACTGACACACAAGACTAGAGCCTCTCGCGGCTGTCAGTCTGAAAACTTTAATATATAAGTCGCAGGAAACACCCAAACCATGAGAAAAAGTGCAATTTATTGTCCGAAAAATACAGTATTATAAAAAGGCTTATCGTTGTCTCCCAGGTGTTCTACCCGTCTAAAGATGGCACACAGATCCCCATGTTCATCGTGCATAAAAAGGGCATCGCTCTGGACGGCTCTCACCCGGGTTTCCTCTACGGATACGGGGGCTTCAACATCTCCATCACGCCCAGCTACAGCGTGTCCCGACTCATCTTCGTGCGACACCTGGGGGGAGTGCTCGCCGTGGCCAACATCAGGGGAGGAGGGGAGTACGGGGAGACCTGGCACAAAGGTGAGGGCGGTACTCATCTGATCTGGAGTTGTTGTTTTTTTATGTTTCAATTTGCAAAATGTGGTCCACTTGTTGAATTCTTTTCACATTTTGACCATGTCCTGGAGCATTAATATTTTAGAGAAGACTGAAAAATAAACTGCCAAACTAATCCCACGCATTTCAGAACATTTGGCCTAAACTACAGCGTTAAGCGAGTTGCATAATAAGTCAGGATAGTTAGTAGCCTGATTCATCAGACAGTTTCACTTCGTAGAAACCGTCTGACCTCGCAGCATTAGGATTCATTCACTCGACAGTAGGCGGGTACTTTTTTTAGTTAACCAGTCGCTGCTATTTGGTCGTGACATATGTAATGTGCCGCTTGTTAGGTTTATCTAGACATTTAAAAACAAGAAGAAAGACAAGAGATTAATTCAGTTTTACTCATGAGGAGAACGGGCAGAGAGTGGGCATCAAAACCAACAGTCTCCACACGTTCTGATGACTCAAGGCCGCTCTCCTCCTTTTTATTTCATTAGGAGGCCCTAGTTACAGAATGATAATTCTCAAGGGGAAGGGGAAACAGCAAAGACATAATAAGAAACTGGTGCAGCTAAGCATAGTATAAACACATAAAACATGATTAACAATCAGGAGGTGCCTTAGGTCAGACACCATCATAACTCTTGCATGTGTGACAGTGGGAGTTGGCTTCATGTGAGGAATCATCTCGAGGTTCACAAGAGCGATAAGACACTGCACACAGTTGTCAAACACAGAGAGGTTATTCATATTCATACAAGTGATTGGTACATTATAAATCAAAGAATTGTAGTACATAAATGGTTAACTCATAGGCCTAGAATATCACACAAGTATTTAGCAAATATGGGATAATAAAATTATTCTGACACCGCTAACGGGGCTAACTTGTATATTAAGCTTTTCCCAAATCCCGTAGGAAGAAGGACAATAACATCTTTCTCCTTGATAAATTCTCTTTGTTCCGGCTTTAAATCCTCGATCTCTGGAATCGTTGCCAACACAGAATGTCTGTCTCTGCACTGATTGGCTGGTGCGCGGTCTACAACTTCCAGGGTTGCAAACCGTCTACTGTTTTCTGATTCCTGATCTAGTCATTGGAGAGAAATGAAATTGAGAGGAGGCACTAGGTGGCGCCAGCCTGGCTAGATAATTAGCTGTTTGCAAAAGAAATAATGTTGACAACTTGAACTGCGATTCCGATTTGACTGCAATATATTTCGCAGCCTGGGTCCAAATACAGTATCTGTTGACATGAAACGAACAGGAACAATATTCCAGTTCTTCTCTGTCTGTTTTTCATTATAATATTTTATCTATTTTATCTATATCTGGTTTTCAGACCAGTCAGTGCTTTTACAATACTTTAAAAACATATTTAGTCTGTAACCATATCCTATCTCTGTAATTTCCAGTTGACGTGATAGACATGTGAAACAAATTGGCCAAAATTGAAGATATAAACACTTAAATCTATCAGAAAATGACTTAAAAGTAGTGAAATTATCTGTCCAGGCAGCAAGATAATTTTACTTGACAAGTTAGTTTATTTTAATATATCTCTAGACTAGAATTAAGCAGTCTCAGGATTACTAAGTAGATAATGAATCTGAAAACAAAATAACCTGATATAAGTTTTAAAATCTTGGCCAGATCAGAGAAGTTTGCAGTGGTCTGTTCATGTCAAAAGCAACATGAATTTACCTTTGGATTTAAACAGTTTTTGTCAAATCTCAGATTTAAATGGACCAATGTAAAATTTACAGTTACTAATACTTTCTACTTTAAAAAACTTAAACCTAAAAGAACTTTCGATAATGACATTTTTTAATAAGCATATTATGTCTGTATAAATACTCACAACCGAGAAATATTCTGCACCAAAATTCCTGTTCTAGTGCAGCCCAAGTGAAATCCTGAAGTATTCAAAACACAATAGTTTAAATCGAGTTTTATTTAGATTCTGAAATGATCATGTGGCAAATAATTCTAAGAAAAAACATTTGTCTTTCGTCTGTGTGTTCCTGTGCAGCGGGGATGTTGGCGAACAAACAGAACTGCTTCACAGACTTCCAGTGTGCGGCCGAGTACCTCATCAAAGAAGGATACACCTCCCCCTCCAAACTCACCATCAACGGAGGCTCCAACGGCGGCCTGCTCGTGGGTACGTGACCGCCGCCGCAAAGGGAACAATTACAGTGACGGGAAAGCTCAGTATTTATAAACAGAAATATGAGGGATTATACTGCTCACTTTAAATCAGATTAGTGTCAGATTTCTGGAGTTATGAAAACCATTAAATGTGCACTGTGCAACTTTACTTGATCTTTACTTGAACTCGACTTCACACGATGTCATTGCTTTGCCTGGAATGTTCCGTGGTATGACATTAAACCTTTCCATCCAGCGTTTATTCATTACAATCCGCGTATCATTCGTTCATTAGTTCATTCAAAATAAAACCAAAATTAAGAAAACGAAAAAAAAACAACTATTTTCTTCGTTATTTGTCTCCAAAACCAAAATGAAAAAACAGATAATGATTCGTTTTTTCAGTTTTTTGAGTTTTTTCTCCTCCCCGCAAACTCCCTCCGGTCCACGAAATATTGTCTGGTATAAAACCGGTCTGTGGCGCAAAAAAGTTTGGGGACCACTGTTTTAGACACTTCCTTTCCGCTTCTGCGTGTTTATAGAGTTTAAGAAAGCGAACGTCTCCATCTTGCGGGACAAAATATCGCAGATGCGGGCAGGAGTGGGACTGAAAATTACAGTTCTTTGCGGGAGCGGGACTGAAAATTCTGTCCTGCGCAGACCTCTACTTCCTACCAGTGGAGGCAGGACGACAGCGCCACCTGCAGTCCGACTTCCTCAGGACAGTATCTCAAGTGTGTGAGAGTAAAAAAGCCCCCTCGTCCCGGTTTATCGTCCCGTGGGCACGTTTCCGTATTTCGATTGCCTCTTTAATCCAGCGACGATGTTTTGTTGTCCTCTGTCCCAATTAGTCCATAATGTGGTTCTCGAAACTGTCAGGTATGAAAACAAACTCCTGGTCTGAAAAATAACCTAATAACATAAATTATCGGAAATGAACCTCACTGGACTAATAATCTGATTTTGATTTGCGCGTAAATGTGGCCACTGTACACAGATCCAACTTTTTCTGGTGGACATTGTCAAGCGCTTTTCTCCATGGAGATGCTACCGCTTCGTCTGGAATGTTTCACAGTATGGCATTAAACCTTTCTATCTTCATGGAGACCAAACCGGACCAAGTTACGGGTCAGATCTGTGGAGAAATGCCCCCTCTCACAGTCAGAATGTTTGTTTTTGTAGGTACTCTTTTGTGCTATAAAACCACCTGTGATTGAATAAATTTAAGGTAGAGATGTTTAAAGTCACACTGTGGAACATTCCGGGCAGAGCAAGACCACAAAGTTTTTAAATATCAAATCTTGCTTAAAAATTCGCCATGACTCAAAGATGACCTGCTAAACCAGTGTTGAACTGAATGTGAAGTATGTCAGTCATAATATTCTGTTATTTATTTTACATTTTCTGTTATAAAAACTAAGAATGTAAGTGAATTCATCGAGTTCATTGCCGTTCTAATTCCGATTCTGTGCCCCGTGCAGCTGCGTGCGTGAACCAGCGGCCCGAGCTGTTTGGCTGTGCCGTGGCTCAGGTCGGGGTCATGGACATGTTGAAGTTCCACAAGTTCACCATCGGACACGCCTGGACCACGGACTACGGCTGCTCCGAGGACAAGGAGCAGTTTGAGTGGCTCATCAAGTACGTGCTCTCATACTAACTCTGTCGGCTGGAGAACGGGTCAGAGTTTGTGTTATAGGACGTGGGGAAGCAGGGAGGAATATAACGATGTTGGTTAGAAATGAGCAGGAAATGGAATAACTACCGTATTTTCCACACTATTAGTCGCTCTGGATTATAAGACATAAGACAAGCACTGTCATTAAATGGTCTATTTTCGAACTTTCTTCACAAATAAACCGCACCGGACTTTAAAGGAAACACAACAGTTGGATGGGTCAATGGTTTTGTTTGTTTGTCGCGTTCACGATAGGGATGGGCATGATTAGTCGATTAATCGATAATTGATCATTAAGAATTTCATCGATTACGTTCATTTTAATCGACAAACCGAATGTAGGTTGCTGTGCGTAGCGTGACCAAACAGGTCCGTACATGTCGGTCAGCCTGCAACGTGCTGAAGTGCAAATGCGAGCGATGTGCAACGATGATTTGTACAAGAAATTCCACGCTTTCCGTTGCGTTCGGGACAAGTGTGAGTCCATGTGCACAGTGTATAAAGCAGCACATATGTTTCTGTGTCGATGACGAGTCCCCACCTCCCTCCCCCCGTACGGTGTCACACTAACCTATATTTCACTGAGTCATGTCTTTTAATCCGACAGAAATTGACCGCATCAGCGACACAACAGCTGTAGTTTTATCTTCGCTTAGTTTATGCAAATTAGCCATGCGGTTTTAAGTTTCGTTTTTGTGAGATTTGCGCAAAACTGAATTAAACACATTATAATGTCAAACAGCTGATGTGGCTCTAGAGTCGTTACGGTTTAAATGACGTAAAGTTGAATTTATTTATGCAGATTAGTAGTGCAGATAGTAATAATAATGATGATCATTTTAATATAAAAAAACGTTAATGAGTAATCGATAATCGATCGTTAATTCTTCCGACGATCGATTAAGAAAATTTCATCGAATGCCCGTCCCTAGTTCACGGTGACTCTGGGCTTCGTTCAGTTGTGGCGTGTAGGGAGGGTGTGTCTGGGACGCTGGATTGTCGGCGTGTTCGCAGTGACTCAGGTTGTTCAGTCGTGTCTAGAAGTGGCATGTTGCGCTCGCTTTTTCGGTTCGTTCCTCCGTTACGTTCTTCATCGGCGTGGAGCGATGAGTGTGTCTGTGGGTGTGTTTCGCTGCATGGTCGCTGTCTGCTGCCACCTAGTGCTTCCGTTCAGTTTCATTTCTCTCCAGCACCTAGGTCAGGAATCAAAATATACTAGACCAGGGGTGTCAAACTCATTTTGGTCCGGGGGCCGTATCCAACCTACTTTGATCCCAAAGGGGCCGGATCAGAAAACTCATGTCATATAAACCCCAAAAATAACAATAAGTTCAAATATTTGTGCAGAGAAACACAAATCTATTACAGAAATCTTTTTTAATTGATGAACTGTTTATTATAATATAATATTACGAACAACCTGAAACTTGAAGAAAAATTCAATTTCAACACAAAGTTTTAACATGAACTTGTATTCAAACAGGAATAAGTCAATTTTTCTTGTAAAATCCTGCACTCGGCTCCACTTTTCTCATGTTGGACATTTTTCTGATGAGGGTGTCACGGTCAACAGTCAAAACGATCGTCCTTTAAGAGCGTTTGGAAAGAGACAAGTCTTCATTTGTGCTGCTCTGGTAGGAGGGGCCACGTACAGAGACGCTGGAGACACTGCGATGCTAAACACTGCAGAAAATTACCAATGTTTTAATAGAAAATATAATTAAAATATTTTAGTAGAAAATCACTCAAGGGCCACATTAAAGGTCTTGGAGGGCCGCATCTGGCCCCCGGGCCTTATGTTTGACAACTGTGCTCTAGACAGTTCGCAAAAACCCCGTAAGTGCGAGTTCAGGCACCAACCAATCAGTGAAGAACTATACATTCTGTGTTGTCAAAGATTCTCAAGATCGAGGATTTAAAGCTGGAACAAAGAGAAGGTATTTTATGAATTTTACCAAGGGGAAAGACGCTATTGTCCTTTTTCCTACGGGATTTGGGAAAAGCTTCATATACCAGTTAGCCCCGCATTACATACGTGACTACCAAATAGCAGCAATTGGTTAAATAAAAAAAGTACCCACCTACTAGAGATGCGCGGATGGCGGTTACAGCCGCGGACTCTGAGACAAAATCTCCGGTCGGGCGGATGACGTGATGAAAAATAATGTTTTAATTAAATTTGGGTGGGTCGCGGTTTCACTACTCAAATAAAAAACTCTGAACTCGGAGCAGCTGGGAGGAGACCGAGCGGATGGCGGGCGGGTGCGGTTTTGAAAACTGGTCAAAAACTGTGGTTGCAAATGGATAACGGGCGGATGATGAGTTGAAAAAGTAGCCCATCCGCGCGCCTCTACCACCTACTGTCATGTGAACGAAATCTAAGGCTGTGAGGGCAGACAGTTTCTACAAAGTGAAATAAAGTAAAACCAGCTGATGAATCAGGCTAAGTAAAAGCACCCAATAGGAAAAAGTGGCTCTTACCCCTCATCTAGAAATATGACAAAACCACTAATATTTACCTTTATTTATTTATTTATTTTTTATTTATTTATTTATTTCGGTCACAGGTATATTTTGACATTAATTCATAAACAGTCATATTTAACATATACAGACCAAAGAGGTGCAGGCTGAAGCTTAAGCTTATTCTGCCTTTACCCTTTATTCCTTTGTCAGAGCTTCATCTTGACACCAGTTCATCTTCATAAATACAGCAGGAAGAAACAAGCAGAACAACAAAGTTCTACAGCACAAACTAAGTCTCATATTTCATGTATCTGTCCAGAGTTAAACATTTAAACTTCTTTATGAAGTGAAAGAAAGTGGTGCACAATTTTCGGTTTTCTGTACAGTTGTTCCAGAGCTTCACCCCTTTAACAGATTTACAAAATTTCATAATGTTTGTTCTGTTTTTCTTTTTAATAAACACGGTCGTGCCTCTGAGCTCGTATCGGCTCTTTCGGATTTTGAACATGTTCTGTAACGATTTCGACAGGAGATTGTTGTTTACTTTGAACATGATTTTAAGAGTGTAAAGGTCGACTAAATCATAAAATTTCAGCGTTTGAAGGTTTATAAATAATGCCTAAAACACTTGACTGGCTCTGACTCTGCATCATTACACTGTTCCCCCTCTGTGCCTCCTCCCTCCGCAGATACTCCCCCCTCCACAACATCCACGTGCCAGAGGGCAGCGGCGCGCAGTACCCGGCCGTGCTGCTCCTCACGGGCGACCACGACGACCGCGTGGTGCCGCTCCACTCGCTCAAGTACATGGCCACGCTGCAGCACGTGGTGGGTCGCAGCCCGCAGCAGAGCAAGCCCCTCTTCATCCTGGTGGACACCAAGTCTGGCCACGGGGCGGGAAAGCCCACCAGCAAGGTCATCCAGGAGGTCGCCGACACGTACGCCTTCATCGCCCGCTGCCTCAACCTGTCCTGGGTCAAATAACACGCACAACCGCCACACACACACACACACACACACACAGAAGGAGGGACTTGTATTATCGGGTACTGCAGGCGAAAAGCGAAACGAAGCCAAGGAGATGAGCCAAGGAATGTGTTCCCATGTACAGGTAACATTTTAATCCTTCAAAAGAAAAGATATTTTGTTGTTAATCGTTACGACAACGGTCCTACTTTTTAATAATTCTGAAAAATATGGATGGGTTGTGTTCATGGCAGAGGTGGAGACTTTTAGGACTTGAGACTTGACTTGATAAAATGGACTAAGACTTTGGGACTCGACTCGGACTTTGAGGCCTGTGACGTGAGACTTGAGAAGCACTTTTAAATCTGAACTTTTTCTATTCTGACCAAAATGATTCACTCTAAGATCGTGTCAAGACATTTAAAAAGGAAAAAAAATGCATTTCTACAACTCAAATATAATCAAATACTGTGATTTTTATATGTACAATTTATCTTAAAATTCATATAAATTGCAAAAATCAAAGCTATATTTGTTTTTGGTTTAAAGACTTGAAATGACTTGAAGCTCAAAGCAGACGACTTGGACTTGACTTGGACTTACGGGCCAGTGACTCGAGAGTTGACTTGGACTTGTCTGTATTTGACTTGGGACTTGACTCGGACTTGAGACTTGCAAAACGACGACTTGGTCCCACCTCTGGTTCATGCCACGTCAGAATGTGATTAGGGATGAATCACTCCAGCTTTTTCAGCTCTGATACCGATATTTTGACTTAACCGATACTCGATATAAACCGATAACTGTGTAGGAATAAGAAATGTCGCTTATTTCCTTAAAACACGGTTTAAGTATTAAACAAGATCCAGTTGAGTTAAGTAACGGTTCTTTATCCTTCACATCACGACTCAACAGCTTTGTGTGACTAAAAGTTCAAACATTATGAGACGTTTCTAGACCAGGGGTCCCCAACCCCACGAGCCGCGGACCTCCCATACGCATCTCTAAACCATGTCTAAAACCATGTCTAAAACCAGGTCTAAAACCAGGTCTAAAACCAGGTAAAACCAGGTCTAAAACCAGGTCTAAAACAGGTCTAAAACCAGGTCTAAAACCAGGACTAAAACCAGGACTAAAACCAGGTCTAAACCAGGTCTAAACCAGCTCTAAACCAGTAAAACTAAACCAGGTCTAAAACCAGGTCTAAAAGTCTAAAACCAGGTCTAAACCAGGTCTAAAACCAGGTCTAAAACCAGGTCTAAAACCAGGTAAAACCAGGACTAAAACCAGGTCTAAACCAGGTCTAAACCAGCTCTAAACCAGGTCTAAAACCAGGACTAAAACCAGGACTAAAACTAGGTCTAAACCAGGACTAAAACCAGGTCTAAAACCAGGTCTAAACCAGGTCTAAACCAGCTCTAAACCAGCTCTAAAACCAGAACTAAAATCAGGAATAAAACTAGGTCTAAACCAGGTCTGAACACGGAATAAGATAGGAGTAAACTAGGTCTAATCCAGGTCTAAACCAGGTCTAAACCAGCTCTAAACCAGCTCTAAAACCAGAACTAAAATCAGGACTAAAACTAGGTCTAAACCAGGTCTGAACACGGAATAAACTAGGAGTAAACTAGGTCTAATCCAGGTCTAATCCAGGTCTAAACCAGGTCTAAACCAGGTCTAAACCAACTCTAAACCAACTCTAAACCAGCTCTAAAAAAAAAACCAGGACTAAAACCAGGACTAAACCAGGACTAAACCAGCTCTAAACCAGCTCTAAAACCAGAACTAAAATCAGGACTAAAACTAGGTCTAAACCAGGTCTGAACAAGGAATAAACTAGGAGTAAACTAGGTCTAATCCAGGTCTAAACCAGGTCTAAACCAACTCTAAACCAGCTCTAAAAACCAGGACTAAAACCAGGACTAAACCAGGTCTGAACAAGGAATAAACCAGGACTAAAACCAGGACTAAACCAGGACTAAACCAGGACTAAACCAGGACTAAACCAGGAAACCAGGACTAAACAGGACTAAACCAGGACTAAAACCAGGACTAAACCAAACCAGGACTAAGCCAGGACTAAACCAGGACTAAACCAGGACTAAACCAGGACTAAACCAGGACTAAACCAGGACTAAACCAGGACTAAACCATGCCACGCTGCCTGCACCCCCGCGGTGCCCCGGTCCGTGAAGTATTATCGGACATAAAACTGGTCCGTGGCTCTAAAAAGGTTGGGGACACTGTTCTAGACGTTGTAAAGTAACACTGTGGGTTATTTTTGAAGTGTAACTGCTGGGCCTATCCACATGAAACAAAAACTGACACAAAATTTAAGCCAATTTTGTGAAACCGTTTGATTTTCTCGCCAAATTTCTGGATTTTCAGTGCATTTTTAAATAAAATTTTTAGACTTTAGAATTTTTATTAGCTCTCCCTCTTAAAAAATAACACAAAAATATAAAAAAATCTGTGAACACAACCTATTTAATCAAGCCGACAAACTTAACTCCGTCATATTTTTAAGGTGTGTGATTCACCTTCAGTATTCACACGTACAAGCAATATTTTATGACGTTTACAAGACTTTGAAAAATGTTTAAAGACGGTTAAATACTTTTTGCGTGTCCTCTTCTCCTGCCCGTACCTGATAATACGTGTATTTCACTGACCGCATTGTTCAAGAAGTTACATTTAATACTCAAAAATAACAAAACAAACGGGGCTTTTGTTCTGATGTTTGGTTCATTTCACTCACCTGTTTTTAGCCAAGTTTACACCACCAGCACTTAATAATAATAATAATTTACAATAGAGTTCTCTGGGTGCAGTCAATAAATTATCCAATGGTGGATGTTATAATATTGACTGAATAAGTATTAGTAATTATTTAAATGAATTACAAGCTCAAGGGCCTATATTACATTGTTATCTATGTTATAATGCAGTTTCCTCATCACAAAAACAGACCTGGAGTTTAATATTTACATTTTACAGGGTTTTTTTTACAGGCTTTGATGAGATTTCAAAACTTTTCCCTGACGTTTTCAAGACCTAAAGTGAATTTTCCATGACTTTACGGCACTTTATGGGTTCAGAATCAGAGTTTATTTGTCATTTCAGTATAAAAATAAATAAATAAAAGGAAATGAAACATGAAACAAACAAAAATAAATTGTTTAAAATATTGTATGTCAAATAGAGTTTTTAAAAACCCCCACCCGTCCCTATTTTTGAAAGTGAGTTCCAAGTCAGTGCGGTTTTGTAAGGTGCATTAGTGTCCGGACTTTCTGACAGAACTGATCTAAGTAGTCTGGTGGTCCTGGCCTGTAGGTGGCGCAGTCTTCAAACTTTCAGAGCTAAATATGAAACGTAAACCTTTCCACTCACCTTATGGTTTGGGATTATTGTTTTTTAACATCCAAAATCCTGTCAGTGCATTTATTGGCGTCTCTTTAAAACAAAAGGGGGAGACGTTCAGAAATAAGCAGAATAGTCTGATGAGAATTTAACAGAACACTGTAGTTGTAGAAAGAGATACTAAAATTCCATGACTTTTCGGGGCCCGGAAAGTGACATTTTCAATTTCAATAACTTTTTTTTAGGATTTCAATGACCGTGGGAACCCTGGTTTTAACACACAAACCCTGCAGATTTAGACTATATTTAGTTCTCCTCTCAAACCGAAAACAGTCTGTTCCACCTTGTGATGTCATGTGGTAATACAGAGTGCTCCACTGTGTTTTTAAACTCCACACACTTTCATGAGAATCATTTTGGATGCATTTCAGACCTTGTATAATAATGATGATAATAAAAAAAACAAATTAATTTATAAATTAATAATAATAATAATAATAATTTATTATTATTATTAACATTATTATTATTATTATTATTATTATTATACAAGACTAAAACAGGATTTAACCAGGATTAATTCATTAATCTATGGTCATGAGCTCTGGGTAGTGACCGAAAGGACGAGATCGCGGATACAAGCGCTCGAAATGAGTTTCCTCCGCAGGGTGGCTGGGCGCTCCCTTAGAGACAGGGTGAGGAGCTCAGTCACACGGGAGGAGCTCGGAGTAGAGCCGCTGCTCCTCCACGTCGAGAGGAGCCAGTTGAGGTGGCTCGGGCATCTGTTCCGGATGCCTCCTGGGCGCCTCCCTCGGGAGGTGTTCCGGGCATGTCCCACCGGGAGGAGGCCCCGGGGAAGACCCAGGACACGCTGGAGGGACTATGTCTCTCGGCTGGTCTGGGAACGCCTCGGGGTCCCCCCGGAGGAGCTGGAGGACGTGTCTGGGGTGAAGGAAGTCTGGGAGTCCCTGCTTAGGCTGCTCCCCCCGCGACCCGGCCCCGGATAAGCGGACGAAAATGGATGGATGGATGGATAATTCATTACGTAATAATAATAATAAATAATACATAAATAAAAATAAATAAATATTTAAATAAATATTTTGAAGTAAATAATTTAATAATATTTTTATTTATATTGCACTTTACATAAAATAATCTCAAACTGCTACAGGTTTAAAAAAAAAAAAAAAAAAAAAAAAAAGTGAATAAAAGTGCATCAAGCTAAAACTGCCAGTGCTGTATTTCCAGTCTCTACTGAACTGAAGTTAAAAGGAGCTGTTCATTTGAAAAGTACCACTTCATGACATCACAAGGTGGAACAGAGCATTTTGAGCTTTGGAGATGAAGAGCAACTAATAATTACGAGTTACTCAAACACAACTCCAGGTTTGTTTTTGATGAAGAAACCACATTTGAACATGACTTAAAGCTCCATTTTGTCTCATATAACAAGGGCCTTTAACATAGTTTACACTTTAAGGACTGAATTTTACTTTTTCATTCAAGCTACACATTTCTTCCTTCAATTTAATTCATCAACATGCACCTCTGTAAAACAAACATGCTACTTTGAAATGTCAGTGTCATCTTTGTTTTTACTGAACTGTTTTCTGAATAGGACAACAAAATCCTAAGATACCACAGGTTCAGGTTGGCCAAGTTACTAATACAGCCATAACAATGTTTCTCTAATATTTATTTATCAGTCTGGCATTAAAACGGCACTACAGCACTTTTCCTATGGGGGGGCCCCTGCTTGTTTCCATGGAGATGATAAATATTTGCTTGAATGTTCCACAGTGAAGCATTAAACTGATCTCTCTTGTGTTATATTCAATTATGGGTGTGATTTGCTTTAAAAATACCTTGACAAAAAATGGATTCTTACTCTGAGTGGGGTCGCCTCTCCACAGATCTGACCTGTAACTGGGCCTGGGACCTGGTTGTGGTCTTGGAGATACATGAAATACTTAAAATGCCCCACTGTGGAACATTTCAGGCAAAGTGTTAACCAGAATTTGTGGAGAAAAGCATGTTGTTTTTAGTCCCGGCGGTTTTAGACCTGGTTTTAGTCCTGGTTTTAGACCTGGTTTTAATCCTGGTTTAAACTTGGTTTAGACTTGGTTTAGACCTGGTTTAGTCTTGGTTTAGTCCTGGTTTTAGACCTGGTTTAAGTCCTGGTTTAGACTTGGTTTAGTCCTGGTTTAGTCCTGGCTTTAGACCTGACTTTAGACCTGGCTTTAGTCCTGGTTTAGACTTGGTTCAATCCTGGTTTAGTCCTGGCTTTAGTCCTGGTTTAGACTTGGAATAGACCTGGTTTTAGACTTGGTTTAGACCTGGTTTAGTCCTGGTTTAGTCCTGGTTTTAGACCTGGTTTTAGTCCTGGTTTAGACTTGGTGTAGTCCTGGATTGAGACCTGTTTTAATCCTGGTTTAGACTTGGTTTAGACCTGGTTTGAGTCCTGGTTTAGACTTGGTTTAGTCCTGGCTTTAGTCCTGGTTTAGTCCTGGCTTTAGACCTGGCTTTAGTCCTGTCTTTAGTCCTGGTTTAGACCTGGTTTTAATCCTGGTTTAGACTTGGTTTAGACCTGGTTTAGTCCTGGTTTAGTCCTGGTTTTAGACCTGGTTTAGAGTTGGTGTAGTCCTGGTTTGAGACCTGTTTAAATCCTGGTTTAGACTTGGTTTAGACCTGGTTTAAGTCCTGGTTTAGACTTGGTTTAGTCCTGGCTTTAGACCTGGCTTTAGTCCTGTCTTTAGTCCTGGTTTAGACTTGGTTTAATCCTGGTTTAGACCTGGTTTAGTCCTGGTTTAGACTAAAGCATGTTGTAAACCCTCCATCAGAAAAGTTCCACAGTGCGTTTTTAATCTTGACTTGTCATAACGTGTCAATGAAATACTGGTAATAGAATAGTCTTGTTAAAGGATTTACATTTACAAAAAAAGAAAAAAAAAAGTTTGAATGAAAATGTGTGTGAGTGAGAAATGATTTCTACCTCTGACTTTTGTGCTGTTTTTAAAGGGAACAGGACGCGATCACAATAAACTTTTTAAACACTGCTGCGCTCTCCACTTCTTTACACTCACCCATGTTAGAAGACCTCATAGTTTAGTCCTGGTTTAGACCTGGTTTAGACCTGGTTTAGTCCTGGTTTTAGACCTGGTTTAGTTTAGTAGTAGTAGTAGTAGTGGTGGTAGTAAAGTAGTAGTAGTTGTATAAGTAGTACTAGTAGTGGTGGTAGTAGTAGTTGTATAAGTAGAGGTAGTAGTAGTTGTATGAGTAGTACTAGTAGTGGTAGTAGTAGTAGTTGTATAAGTAGTAGTAGTGGTGGTAGTAGTAGTTGTATAAGTAGAGGTAGTTGTATGAGTAGTACTAGTAGTGGTAGTAGTAGTAGTGGTGGTAGTAGTAGTTGTATAAGTAGAGGTAGTTGTATGAGTAGTACTAGTAGTGGTAGTAGTAGTAGTTGTATAAATACTAGTAGTGGTGGTAGTTGTATAAGTAGTGGTATGAGTAGTAGTGGTGGTAGTAGTAGTTGTATAAGTAGTACTAGTAGTGGTGGTAGTAGTATAAGTAGTAGTAGTAGTAGTTGTTGTATAAGTAGTACTAGTAGTGGTGGTAGTAGCAGTTGTATAAGTAGTACTAGTAGTGGTGGTAGTAGTGGTAGTAGTAGTAGTTGTATAAGTAGTACTAGTAGTGGTAGTAGTAGTTGTATGAGTAGTACTAGTAGTGGTAGTGGTGGTAGTATAAGTAATAGTAGTTGTATAAGTAGTACTACTAGTGGTGGTAGTAGTAGTAGTTGTATAAGTAGTACTAGTAGTGGTAGTGGTGGTAGTATAAGTAGTAGTAGTTGTATAAGTAGTACTAGTAGTGGTGGTAGTAGTAGTAGTGGTAGTAGTAGTGGTAGTAGTGTATAAGAAGTAGTGATGGTGGTAGCAGCAGTAATAGTTGTAGTAGAAGTTGTAGTATAAGTAGTAGTGGTATAAATAGTAGTAGTAGTAGTAGTGGTTGTATAAGTAGTGGTAGTGGTAGTAGTGGTAGTAGTAGTAGTTGCAGTAGTGGTAGCAGTAGTAGTGGTGGTAGTAGTAGTGGTAGTGGTAGTGGTAGTAGTAGTGTAGTAGTAGTGTAGTAGTAGTAGTAGTAGTAGTAGTAGTAGTAGTAGTAGTAGTAGTAGTAGTGGTAGTAGTAGTAGTAGTGGTAGTAGTAGTAGTAGTAGTAGTAGTGGTAGTAGTAGTAGTAGTAGTGTAGTAGTAGTAGTAGTGGTAGTAGTAGTAGTAGTAGTAGTAGTGTAGTAGTAGTAGTAGTAGTAGTAGTGGTAGTAGTAGTAGTAGTAGTAGTAGTGGTAAGTAGTAGAAGCAGGATTAATAAGACCAGTGTGGTCATAACCACAGTCAATAATAATAAAGAATCACACTCCAGTATGTAGTAGGAAATTATACATACTTTAATGCCATTATAATAGGTTTATTTTCCAATCAAGTAAAACATTTAAGACACATTTATTTCAAAATCCAATCCAAAGATTCACAGAAATAAAAAGGCAGTACACTTTTGTATATCGGGGCTAAAATAAAACGAGTGATATGCACAAATATAGAAGAAGCTTTCCCCATTTCAAAAAGAATCATCAGTGCTTGAGCTCGTAGCAGGTGTCCCTCTGGCCGCGCCACTTCAACACAACACCAGGAATGTGAGAGGTAACAGCTCCTGACTTCCAGTTCGGATCAAAGAGTCAAAATTGAAATTCAAAAAAAAAACAAAACAAAAAAAAAACGAAAAATCCCATAAGTCACAATAGCACATGTATTTGATCAGAGCAAAGGCAGCAGCAGTGAGGTATTGTCGAGTTACTGTCTCGTTCTAATGCACAAATCAAGCACTTCAAATTGGTTTTACATTCTTGTTTGAACAATTCGCTTAAAATTTTGTAAAATTTTAACACACGAAATACATTCAATAATGCGTATAAATCCTGCTTTTAGACAATATTCTATTAATTATTTGTTTACAAAGTTAAAATATGGAACAACTCTTGACTTTTTGAGTAAGCAGGTACTTTTTTTTTTTTTTTTTTTTTAAGTAAATACGCAGAAATCTTTGGTATAGAAATACTGCAATACATGCGTCACGAATTTCGGACTTCCGGTCATCGCGCAATGCATTCTGGGAAGGAGTTTCCGAAAAAGTGAGCATCAAACGGTCATGTTTGTTTTCCCAGTGGGATGCGTCTATTGACAAAGTCGTTCTTTTCTAGTCTTTTGAACCATGTCGGTTTTGTTTCTGGTTCTGATATTGTCATATTTTAGTTTTGGGATTCAGACATCATAATTGTGTGGTTGTAAGATGTCCCAACAGTGGAAAACGAGCTTCGGAAGTTTGCAAAGTCCATAACTGCAAAAGGGAATCAGATGTGTGTGACTCAAACCTCTGTTCAAACTGTTTCTCTTCCCAACGGAACTGAAAAATAGTAAAAGGTGAAGGCGATGGGCAGGATTGATCCACAGGATGGACCAAAAAGGAAACCTTTGGCGCCAACAAAGCAAAATCCCGATCCGTCGCTCAACCTCGGTTACGAATTTAAAAAGTCAACACCAAAGCGAAAGGCACCAACTGTTCACCAAGAAACACCTTCCACTGCAAAGGGACCAAGACATGATGTTGCTGTAAAACCACAAGAAGAAGAAAGTGCAGCTCAGTCTGTTTGTCTTCTGAACCTCTCGATTAACAAACGGGGTCCTGCTTTGATGGCGCTCCACGTACAAAATGTTCACTACAAACTCGAGATGATTTCTTCGGCAGCTAAAGGTTTCCTTTTTGGTTCTTCCTGTGGATCAATCCTGCCCATCGCCTTCACCTTTCACTATTTTTCAATTCCGCTGGGAAGGGAAACAGTTTGAACAGAGGTTTGCAGTCACACACATCTGATTCACTTTTGCAGAAACTTCTGAAGCCCATTTCTCGAGCCGTTTTCCGCTGTTAGGACATCAATCAACCACACAATTACAATGTCCAAATCCAACAACTAAAATATGACAATATCAGAACCAGAAACAAAAGCGACACGGTTCAAAAGACTTGCAAAGATTGGCTTTGTCAAACATCAGACATGGCGGTTTGACACTCACTTTTTCGGAGGATCCTTCGCAGTATGCATTGCGCGATGACTTGAAGTCCAAAATCTGTGACGCGTGTATTCTAGATTTAAGACTTTTATGTCAAATGTTGATCAAATTTTTAAGAAATCGTGTAAAACATTGTGCTTAATTGTATGAGAGACACACCCTTTGATTATTACATATGCGATTGTATAACAGTCTTTGTGCGATATGAAAAAAATGGCTACCTTTTTCAAATACTGACCACAACACAAAAGATCTATCAGTAGTTACATTGATTGGAGAAATAGTATATAAAGCTACTTAGAATAATAACATCACTATATTTTTTTCGAACATAGCCGTGTATTTTGTTCAGATCTCGTTCACCTGTAATACTGAGCTTTATCTCACAAGTTGGTTCTTACAAAAAAAATCACACATGTCACCATTGGTACAAAAGTCCACTGATTCAAGGCTGACGATGCCCAAAAAACATGGCCTCAGTCTCCAAACTCGACGTGATTATCTGCGGCTCTGAAAGGGTTAACTACGAAGTCGAATAAAAGAAGGGAATACGTATTTGCTAAAACAGACAAATCATACCGATACATGTAGGGACTGCTTGTGTCCATCCCAGTATTTTTATTTTAAGGGTTTCAAAAGGGATTATTGGTTATATTATACTAAAACAAAGACATTATATCTTTTTTTTCAAAATCAGTATCAAGAAAATCAAACGTGGATTGTGCCTCTTTCACACATGCACTGCCGAGACTTTCTACGTGGAGTTTTAATGTACTCCATAATTTCACGGGGTTTAGACAAGGGTGCCCTCTTTCCCCTTTTTTATTCTAAAACATTCGCATTAAACTCATCTCCAGCCCGGAATTCTTGACTGTTTGGCCGTACAAAGGCAAAACGGCGTAACGTCAAAAGTGAGTTCATGTCATTTTGTTTTTATTTGAGACCTCCTTTATCGTGTAAATAAATATTGTGAAAAATATTAAGCTCAAAATTGACTTTCACTCTTCCTTCCTTTTCTCTGCTTTTGTATCATGAGCCAAAAATAAGGAGTCGTGCAAAAGCAAAAGGTAAAAACTGTGCATGTTTTGTTTGTGATTTTGTTAATACAGGGTTCCCAACCACTGGGCCGCAGACCGGTACCGGGCCACACATGGGTCATTTGGCACCGGGCTGTGAAAGCGCATCTCTAAACCAGAACTAAACCAGGTCTAAACCAGGACTAAAACCAGGTCTAAAACCAGCTCTAAACCAGGATTTAATCAGGACTTAACCAGGATTAAAACCAGGACTAAAACAGGATTTAACCATTACTAAATCAGAATTAAACCAGGTTTACATCAGGTCTAAACCAGGTTTAAAACCAGGACTAAAACCGGTTTAAAACCAGCAATAAGCCCGGACTAAACCAGGATTTAATCAGGACTTAACCAGGACTAAATCAGGATTTAACCAGGACTAAATCAGAAATAAAACTAGGTTTAAACCAGGTCTAAATCCAGGAATAAACCAGGATTAAATCAGGTCTAAAACAGTATTTAACCAGGACTAAATCAGAACTAAAACCAGGACTAAACTAGGACTAAACAATGCTACACCACCTCAGCCCCCGGTCCTCGAAATATTGTTGGATATAAAACCAATCCGTGGAGCTAAAAAGGTTGAGGACCACAGAGTTAATAAATATATTTTATTTTAAAATCCAACCTCTTGCCTTCTTTTTGTTGCAGCCTTGACAGACACATTAAATAAATAAACAAACCTTTGCATTCAATTATACTTAAATTATATTTAATGTGAAAGTATTTTGTGTATTTATTCATCCTGTACACACTATACTGCAAAGTCACTTCTGTGATAAACTGTAAGCTTCACCGCACGATCCTGATCAGCCCTAAACAGGAAATCCAAAGCTCTTCTATATCATTTCAAACAAACTCCATGATGACTCAACCTTGGTAACGTGTTCTTAGAATGGATGGAATTCTGGGGAAAATTATTTTTCTTTGCACGACTCCTTATTTTTGGCTCATGATGCAAAAGCAGAGAACAGGAACTAACAAATAAGTCGGGTTGGCAACTGTCCCTTGAGAAACAGAACGGAAAAACGGTATTGAGCTGAAAAGGGACGCTCTTTGTCCCGTATTACCGTGAGAATCAAAAATAAGTGTGTTGTCAATGGGATGGTATTTTCAGCCTCTCCTGCTCTGTGAACAATGAGCTGACAGAACACTTAAATCCCGCTCCTGATCTCATTGGTCGAGGTTGTTTGTGTTGCGAAGAAGATATAAGAAAACAACACCAAAGCAGTGGCGAACCGTGGACCTGGACCCTGGGCCTTCACTAGGACCAATTGCTGTGGCTATCATGACATAATTTATTTAAAAAAGAAACTAAATAAAGTGAAACACATGTTCAATTACTTCATATATTTGTTTAATAATCATTAGCTACTGTTCAACAACTACAGATGGATGGATCCGCGAATTCCGAACTCTGCAGGCTCTGAGCTTTGGCCCAACCGCGGGCTCCGAGCTCTGGTTCTCGGGTCTTTCTCTTTCTTCTTCTTTCCAACGCCTCCGAGACGTCCAAACAGAGGCGTCCAGAGTGATTTTTGACGCTGCGGTCTCGCTTATAACGTAGGTATTGTGCCGCAAAATTCACACGCGCATGCCCACGCTTAACTGGTCAAAAACATACAATAAAACCAATACGCGGGTAGCTCAAATCGACAGGACACCGGCCCTGCCAACGAGGTGTCTCTTATTTATTTTTCAAGGAGTTGGCAACCCAAAAAATAAGGCTCGAAGTCAATTTTGAGCTCAATATTTTCGCAAAAAAACATGTCTTCATTTTAGCAACAAGTTGTCAAATTTTGGAATCTCTGCCTATTATAGTTTTGTCTAGAAAAATAGGAACTTTTAAGTAATTTTTCTCAGTTTCTCACACTCTGGAGAGTTCACATCTTTTGCCGTTTTAGGGAAGAGTTGTCCAGGCTAAAGAACGTCACAACAGTCTTTAACTAGAACTCATTTCATGAATCAAACCAAAGTTGAAGTCGGTTGAATCCCAAGACACTTTTTTGACAGAATTTGAGTCACTGCAATATTTAAGACTCATCATTTCTCTTCTGCCATGAATTGTACGTTAAAAAATTTAGAAATTATTACCGCAGTTGCACATTCATGTATGAAAGAGGCTTATAATAATACATTTTGGGTTGGACACAATAGATTTGAAAATGGGAGCAGGCTATAAACTCCTATTTTAAAATAATAAAAGGACAAAGTTGATAATTCGGATATTTATAAAGGAAACTTAATAAGGAATATTTTTTAAGCGATAACAATTCTATATAGGGCAAACTAACCATTTTACACATTATTTGAGGAGGCGCGTGGCCCAAGATCACTGCTTTACATGATTGTAAGGTTCGAGCCTCGGCGTTTGATTATGTCGTGGCTCATTGTGCGATGTTTCGGTGTGTTTTTTTCAAAGTCATAACGTGAGAATGCGTGGAGGTAGAGCAGGCTAGCGGTAGGAGGTCTGGTCTGTGGAGGAACAGCGAGGTTTATGAGGTAGGCTTTTGCTGTAAACAAAACGGTAACAGCGAAAGGAAAGTTCTGCAGTAAAAAAAAAAAAAAAAAAAAAAAAAAGAAAGAAAAAATATATCAAAACTTATTATTCAACAGTGGGAAGGAAGACCAGGGAGTCTGTGGCAACACATGGGAACTTCAGCTCACAGCACACCTTTAGTACAATAGACCTACAGTTAATCATATCATCAAAAATATACAAAAACAAAAAAAGAAATGCACAACTATGTAAAACTCAAGAGGTAGTTGCTAAGTCAGTACATGGATATGGGTTACAAACGGCATATCTCCATTGCTTTGCAGAGGTGGTTGGTCAGTCAGTCAGTGGATGATTCCCAAAAGAATAAAATACACTTTTTTGGTTAATTCCCTGAGAATAGTTCATCATCCTGAGAGGAATTGTGTAAAAATGTAAAAATACACCATACAAAACAGAGTTGTGGAGCGCGCCTGTGCTCTGGCTGTTTGGTCATTCATCTTGGTACTGTCGCTGCATTGGTTTGTATGGAAGACGACTCTGCCAGTGCGCCGGGGAACGTGAGGAGAGGAGGAGAAACCGAGAGTATTGAACGAGGGAGAATGAGGTTTTTTAAGGGAGAGGCTGCAGCTGGATCATCTCTGTACACAGATTTCTTTAAAGTCTTTCTAAAAAGTAATACAATAATCTTAAGGAGCACATATTATGCATCGAAAAAATACCCCGAGTTGTATTTTTGCTTCATTCACGCTTTTCCGGGCACCTTCCTTTTGTATTTTATCAATTTAAGTTACGTCTACTCTAAAACGAATCTTCGTATCGGAAACGATCTGCGTCCAGACACGTCGTTTCTGTGTCCGCAATCAAAGCCTTCCCTATCCACACAGATTTGAGCATATTTGTTTACGTTTTACAGGAACGAAACTCATGGCTCATTTGCATAAACTAAGCGCTCAAAAAACAGCTTGCTCTTTGTGTTGCTGATGCAGTTCAGCTTCTGTCAGACTTAAAAAGGACATGACTCAGTGGAATATGAAACTGTGTCTGAAATTGCAGCCGCCGATTTCAAGCTGCGAAAGATGGCAAGCATGAAAACGGTCTTTTCGTGGACCATGTACTAGCAACTAAATGTAGTTGCGCTGTTTCCCATTTGTCTCTGGTTTGTTTAAACTGTTTTCCACAATAGCGTCACATGACCAATGTTACGAACCAAGTGAATCAGGAAAGAGCAAGTCACAGTGACATGGTCCACCAAGGACGCAACTAGAGCTCCTACATCAGAGTATCATCGTTTTCAGGCGTCCACACAGTGCCGGATCAGATCTGTACTCAGATGAATTCGTGGGAGCTGGCGGCAAAAGATCGTTCCGGCTCTGGAGCCATTTTCCATCGGATTAGTGTGAACAAACAGTGCATCCACAACGAAAACGACTCAAATACGAACTAGTGTGGATGGGGCTTTAGTTGCGTCACAGGTTAAGATCCAGACTTCGCCTACACTGGAATGCAGGGCTCTATTAACATAACAATTACAAAGGATAAAGACTTCATTTGTTCACTTTGCCTGTTGCTGACAGCAGAAGCTCCAACACCTAAACACCTCATTAGAAGCGAAGATGTAGACATTATTTTAACTTACTGATCCCAAGGTGAGCAGAAGCATGTTTAAAAGGGAATTAAAGCAGGATATTTATGCATAATATGTGCTATTTAAGGTGATATTTTGGTTTAAAAACAAGATTATGTTTGGTAAGAGAAAATCAGGATGTTTGAATCTGCATTATTATTATGTTCCAGTATCTGCCTCCTTCATGGTACTTGCCTCAGTATTTGGAGTAGACTTACACTTTCGACTCCCCTCAGTTTCCCTCCGTCACTGGCAAAACCCACCTCCACACATTTGATATTTAATGTAACACACTCACACATTCAAAAAGCTGTACATAAAAAAAACAAAACAAACAACACGCGCAGAGAGAATAGCACTTCCGCGTTACACCGTAAGATGCCTTCAAGAATAAAGCCAAACTCTTTGGTACAATACCATTATACCAAAATAGTTGGTTGTCTACTTAGAGCTCTTTTCTTTAAAAAAAAATAAAAATAAAAAAAATAAAAGAAGAAGTTAGCACACAAGCTAAGTTTGATCTCATCATACAAAGTGATTGATTTGTCAGAACATTACGATATACATACGTCCACCCTTGGACAGCTCTTTTCACATTCAATCTGGTCAGAGAGAGGTTCACCTGCTGTTGGGTCACTTTTGGGTCATTCTCAAGTCACTATTGGGTCACTTTTAGGTCATTCTCGGGTCACTTTTGGGTCATTATTGGGTCAGACAGGTTACTGACGGGTCGCATGTGGGCCGCTATCCCTGTCACTCACTTTTGCGGTGCTACTGAGTTATTTTTGGGTCACTTTTTGGCCTCTACTGGATCACTTTACGATCACGACTGGGCACTATTGAGTCAAATACTGTTGGATTACAGTTGGCTCATTGTTTCAAATCTGGGGCACTTTCAAGTCACTGTCGGGTCACTTTTGGCATAGGCCGACTCAGGGGACTCACGACACTTGTAACGTCGTCATTAAACCAGCACGTTGTCACAGGATTAGATCACAACTGGAAATTTAGCACCACGTCGTCCAGCTCTCGGCCTACTCCAGTCGGATAATCGTCGGTCAGGTCTGTCGGGTCAGTTTGGGGACTGCCGAGCCCAATTTCACGTCACGTCCGGGTCCGTCAGTCAGTCGGTTCAAGTTCTACCATAAGCAGCACAACTTCCTCTCTTTTCCCCTCTAGAACTTTACGTCTCTCCATTTCGTGTAGCAGCAGCAGCGTCACAACTTCCCGCAGTAAGAACATTGACGTGTCCGGTTGGCTGGTGCTAACAGTACGTATCAGGTAGGTAGGCACAGGTGGAAAAGGAGTGCGAGCAGCTTCAATGTTCTGCCACATTTGTTATGTATTCTATTTTTTTTTTTCCCCAAACAGGAAGAAAAGGTGAGGTAATATTGTACATCTGAGCAGCTGAGATCATTTGTGATACTGTTACGTTTTTTTTTAACGTGTGGCCAGTTTGTGTGATAAAAATAAGGCTTTGAATCGTAACGACAACGGAGAGAAACATAGCCAGCCATGCAGTAACATACAGGGCTATTTCACCTACATGACCAAACTACATCCTTATATACTTATAGTTAATAGACCTTTTTTCAGTTATATCATATATATTAATGACTTATACTATGATTTATAATGTTATTTTTCAGCTAGGGCAAAAAAAACAAGTCTAGATCACTAACTGGCGCTGATTCGTTCACTAACTACGTGGATAATACGTTGCTTCTTTTTTTATTTTTTATAAGTCTAAGGCATCTCTAACTAGGCTATTAGCAATCAGAGGAGTCATAGTGTAAGGTTTTGTGGTAGGGCAGTAGAAGAATCGTGGACTTTTTTTCTTTTCGGGTTTGATTTCCCGAACGATAACACGGACTTTGAGGGTCAGTGCGGCGATTCGGTTCAATCGCTTTACTAGTAGGTGCCGTACCTGATTTTTTCCGTGTATTTGAGTGAAACGTGTCTTAACCCCAAGTTCTCAAGGTCAAAGTCAAACTAAATCTGTACTGTCTGCATCGAATTCTAAAGCTTTTTATTCATTTTATTCGGCTGACGTGTTTTTGTTTTTTTTCTTAAGCAATGAGAATCCGATGGGCGATAAGCTCTGCCGATACTTTTGGTCCAACTTTGTTCATTTTACACAAATTGTATGATTTAAACTCACTCCAAACTCACCCACGTCACTTTCTTTACTACCGTATTTTCCGCACTATTAGGAGCTCTGGATTATAAGGCGCACTGTCATTAAATGCTCTATTTTTGGACTTTTTTCACAAATAAACCGCACCGGACTTAAAAGGAAACAACAGTTGGATGCGGCTTTCTAGTTTACTGAAGTCGTGCTGGGACACCCGAGTGGATTGCGAGGTGTGCGGTCGTTTTTTGATGGGGTTAGAGGCTTAAGGCCGCGTATGATGGCCCAGAAAATACGGTGAATGAGTGTAAAGTACAATATACAAATGATTCATGTTTGCCTATCGTACATCATTTGTGCTGGATTTTTTTATTTGGCATCAATAAAAACATTTGAAGCAGCTTAAACTTGCGGACGTGGTCTAATGTCACGCACATTTTAGACATTTCCTTTCCGCTTCTTTGTGTTTGATAGAGCTTAAGAAAGCAAACGTCTTACATCTTGCGGGATTTGTGGGCGGGAGCGGGACAAAATGTCGCAGATGCGGGTGGGAGCGGGAATAAAAATTACAATTCTGTCCTGCACAGACCTCTATTTCACAGCCAACGAGAAACTGATGGGCGATAAGCTCTGCTGATACTTTTGGGCCGATTTTGATCATTTTATACATATTATACGATTTAAACTGACTACAAACTCACCCACAGCACTTTCTTCACTACAAATCTATACGAGAGCTATGTAGTCACATTTTCAGCAGTTGTCTTTTTGCGCAAAATTACCGTATTTTTCTGATTATGAGGCGCAATATCAATAATGTTGAATTAAGGTGCATTAAGAGAAACAAACGGACGACACTTGAGACTGATCCTTAGCCCAGGCGTCGGCAGATCGTAGCGTAATTCACCCGGTGTTTTTTTTTTTTGTTTTTTTTCTATGAGGACAACTCAAATATACATCGAGTAATAATGTGTTTAATGCAGCTTTGCACACATTTGTTTACGTTTTACAGAAACGCTGAACGCTTGTGCGCTGATGCGGTTCAGCTTCTGTCGGACTAAGGACCGTAAATTGGGCTTTACTCCGCGAGGCTCCTGACTACGGTATCCATAATGCTCCGACAATCCATCAAGAGGTACGGCTTCGTAGTTTACCAAAGTCGTACTGAAACATTCTGACAGATTTTCGAGCGCCGTGTACCACATAAAATTGGTTCAAGGTCAGTAAACCCAACCAGAATTAATACATAAGGCGCACCATTGATTTTTGCGAAAATTTAAGGACTTTAAGTGCACCTTATAGTCCGAAAAATACGGTATTCAAGTTGTTCAGATAAAGCTTTCTGCATATTCTTTATGTCGCAAAACTAAATATCGGCCTGTGCTGAAAATTTAAGCGCTAGAAAGTGCAAATATCGGCCTGATCGTGTATTTGTACTTTTTATTGTCCGATAATCAGGAAGTGCGCATTCGCATGGTAAACAATTTTGTCAAAACTCCACTCTGAGCTCTGAGAGTTAAGAAAATCGCTTATAAACTCATCATGGTGAATAGTTAGGAGGTTAAGGTAAGTGAGGTTTAACTTTGGACCACTGCAAACTTTCTGAAATGCCGTAGTTTTGTTTTTGACGTTTTTTAAGACGGTAAAAATCAGGTACAGCGTCTTCAGCCTCATTCCTTTTTGGCTGATTTTTAAAACACTTTTTCGTTTGTTTTTCTTTTTTCATTATGGTAATACATTCAATACATTCAATACATCCCCAATTCCCCGGTCCACTCTTCTTCTACTCTTTGACATTCCGACAAAAACAAAGGCTTTATCCAAGGCACGTGCACAGACTACACATTCACGTGCACGCTCGTATAAGACAATCTGTTCGGTATGCGGCGTTGGCGAGGGGAGGAATAAAGTATACAGCAGCTCACGGAAAAGAAAAGCGCGTCTCCCTTAAGGTGGTTCTCAGCCCCGTAACCCTTCGCCTGGATTATCTCGGTGCTTTTAGAGGCTAATCCGTCTTAAATCGAGCTACAGTGTGCGTTTGAGAGGATGCATTATGGAACGATTAGGCCACCGAAGACATACATTCGCGGCTACGGTACGAGCAGCCTCGCGAGTTATGAAATACAAACAAAAAACAAAAAAACAAAAAACTACAATCAGATGGCCAAACTGTAGGTCCAAAAACAACAGGAGATATACATTGATACATTATTTCTTGAGCTGCACTGATTTTTTTTTTTTTTTCAACATGATAAAAAGTCTTTCCCTGCAGTCCCCTTTCCAGCGGAGGTTAGCTGCACCCCGGAACTCTCCCACATTCACAACACGCACGTACCCCAATGATCGTTGCCATAGCTGCGCTGGTTCAGAAAAACAAAACAAAAAAACAAACAAAACAAAAAAAAACGCAAAACAAAAGTGAAGTAAAGGGTTGGAGGATAGGTTGCGTTCACGTGACTTCGCAACGTTCATAAAGAAGGTTTTCGCTGCGAGGGAAGGCAGGAGAACGTTCTGTCGGAGAATTTGGTTAAAATTTACCCAAACGAAACAAAAACTGGTCTAAAGTCTTGGATTCAAAATGTGGGAATTGATTTGAAAGGCGACATCTGGACATTTCTGATGCAAGTCGACCGCCGGCTTGTCTCCAGGTTGATGTTATTGTCTTTTCCACAGTATAGCTTGACTCTTTGGACTTCACAGAGCCAAAGTACAGCTCAGATTTAGATGGCAAAGCATCCTGCATGCTCTTCAAAGCAAAGAAACATCTAGAATTTACCCCCATGAAAGATTTATTGCAATAGACCTTTTTCACAACGTCCGAAAGTGCCGCGATGTAGGTAAACGTCACTCCAGGTTAATACTTTTTTTTTTTTTTGAGGCAAAAAATCTCTGGAAATGTCTCGCATATTTTCCACCAGTTTCATAAATCTGCCCCATCACCAAATCTTCATCCAACAAGATCCACAAACATTCTGTCCATGAAGAATTTATCCACAACTATGAAGGTAAGAAAAATGAAAACATAAAGGCGAAAAACAACGAACATTAGCATTAACTAATGCTAATGGTTGGTGGTTTGAATCCAGCTCTCGACATAAAAAAAACATCACAGGTTGAGCGGTCAGATCCACTGACCCACAAGTTGGCTGGCGTGATTCCAGCTCCCACAGATGAATGCTGCCGTTGTGTCCTTGGGCAAGACACTTAACCCAACTTGCCCACAGTGTCTGTGTACACTGGTGTGTGTGTGAATGGGTGAGTGGTTCCTTGTTGTGCCTTGAAGGTGGAAAAGCGCTTCTAGAATTAAATTTAATACTTGATTTCATGATGTAGATATTAGCGTAGACCAGACATGTCGAACTCGGGCCCAGGAGCCAAATTTGGCCCACGAGGACGTATCAAATCTGTATCAGAGCTGCCCGCCCGACTATAGAGACATTATTTATTTAAAATGTTGTTATTATTTTATATTCTGCTTGTTCTGGATTAAATGTTTAAGCAAAACTATTATTAAACATTTATTTTAATAAGAAAAGGTTTAACATTACATATCTCGAAAGAAGAGAAAACATGCAGATGTTGTTGAAATTTTTCAATAAATATTTAGTTTGGCCCACGACTTAGTCCCAGTTTTTAATTTTGGCCTCTGTGAATTTGAGTTTGACACTCCTGGCGTAAAGAGAGATTTGTACAGTTTAAATGCAGGACATGTAATCTGAACATGTGTAGTATTCAAACTGCAGAAATCTCTCTGTCTGTGCAAATATCAACATCATGAAATTAATTATAATTCTAGAATCAGTCTGAGTTTACAAGTTACTTATGTTTTATTCAAGACCATAATGACCATGTTTTGCTCAGTAGTTCACTAATGCGTTGTTGTTATTTGTCTAAGTTTTCGTCTTTCTTACCTTGATAGTTGTGGACAAACTCTCCATGGACAGAATTTTTTAATTTGTCAACTTTGCTGGTTGAAGATTTGGTGATGGGGCAGATTTATGAAGCTGGTGGAAAATACGCCAGACATTTCCACAGATATTTTGCCGTAGAAAAGCATTAACCAGAAGCCGTCATTAACCTACAGCGTGTTGTGAAAAAGGTCTGTACTGTGGAATTTTACAGGCAAAGGAATATTTTCTCTGGACAAGCAAGTGGCGAACAACGCACTAGAAAAGTACAGATTCAACATTTGTGGATTTGTGATTTGAAACTAGCGTCTCGCCCCCTGCCTTCCCTCGCCCATTACGACATCATCACACTCTTCGACGTGAACGCAGCCTATCAGAGACCTCCTATTGGTTGACGAGGTAGATGAGGGCTGCTTGATTGACAGGCGACGTGCTGCTGCTTCTTCAGGATTTCCTCCAGCGCTGGGACCGCGGGGCCCTCTGCGAGTGCGCCTCCTCCGGGGACGAAGAGGAGCCCTCCAGGGGGGAGGAGCCCGAGCCGGCCCGCCCGCCGTCCTCCTCGTCCGGGGCGCACAGGTACGGCCCGCTCCCTGTGCCCGAGCTGGAGGCCGAGGTAGACGCGTGTTGTGGGTCCTGAGAGCCTGAGGGGGGCGCCAGAGCCTTGTGCGGACACTGGGCCACCATGTGCGTGATGCTCTGGCAGTAGTGGCATTTCTTTGGCTGAGGGGGCAGGCCACACTCCTTGGCGTGGTGGTCCAGACCTCCACAGTTATAACAGCTGCAGGGAAAACACAACAAAAGAGAGGTAAGGTTAGGTTTGGTTGCTTTATTCATACACGTAGGTAAATTTCTTTTGTAGATTTGAGAAGCAGGTTCCCATATTTCACATTTCACACATCCACATCATCATCAATAAACACGTATAAAACCAAAATCACAAAATAAAGTTACACAGCTCCAGTGCAGAATGGTTTGTTCCATAAACAATTAGTTAAATTCATTTATCACGCTTGACTAAAATCACTATAACTATTAAATATATAAAAAACACACGATTTTTCCAAAACGAACTTACTAAAATTGACAGATAAATAGATTACAATTTATTTGTGAGTATGACAACAGCTGGAATGAAGCTCCTTTTAAAACGGTTCGTTCTAGATCTTGGGACCAGAGGGAAGCAGCTGAAACTCTGACTTTACTGGATGTTGCACGTCTTTTAGAGTGCAGTCGTCCCTCGCTATATCACGGTTCACCTTTCGCGGTCTCGCTGTTTCGCAGATTCAGATTTAGAGCAATTTTGCATGCCTTTTTTTTTTTTTTTTTTAACAGTGTATGAACATGTATTGCGTTCCTCCCGCTGCGTCCTGATTGGCTAAGGGACTCCTGTCTCCTGTACAGTACTGAATGTGTTCAGCTGACAAATTTACATAAATGTTTTATCTCTATCAGTGTGATTCTGAAGTGCTGTGTGTTTACAAGTTTTCTCCCTGACAAAACCCACAATGTTGACGAAACGTTCCGTGTCCGCAAAGCACGATTGGGCTACAGCCGCACGTCGTGAGATGCGGAGCTGAGTCGGTCCTTTCTCCTGCGGTCACCTTCGAGCCCATCCCGACAGTGAGTCCTGTTTCAGTCCTGGTTTAGTCCTGTTTCAGTCCTGGTTTTGTCCTGGGTTACTGCTGTTTTAGTCGTGGTTTAGTCCTAGTTCAGTCCTGGTTTAGTCCTCCTCTTTAGTCCTGGAATCAGTCCTAGGTTAGTCCTGGGTTAGTCTTGGTTTAGTCCGTGGTGTAGGCAGCGCCAAAGTTTGATATAATCTCGGGTGGTGTGTTGTACTACAGGTCTCCAAAAATGGACCCGTGCAGGACTCTGCGCTATCGGGCTCCATAACGGAATAAATGATTCTTGGGTTCATTACATAAAGAAGGAAGAAAATAACAAAAGGACGACAGCAACAATAAGTTTTAAGAAGGATGTAAAAGAACAGAATCCAGGCGGCTCTGAGGATGATCAATCACCTCACTCGCCCATTTAACCAACTGATTCAGGGAGTTCTTGTTTTTAGCAGAGACGCATCCAAACCATGAGACCAAAGAAAACGTTAAAACTGATTCCGTAAACGTTTTACAGAACAGTGTCATCAATAAAAATAAAAAATAAAAAAAATCAATAATCACATCCTTGGTTTTGGATACATTTAGGTTTAAATATGACTCCACACCATTTTACAAAGGAGGGAACGTTACAAAACACAATATCACAACTCCGCTTTGACTTTACTAAACGGCGGCACAAACCGTTTCAGAGGGACTCATGTTTTGGAAAATTCTGTCCAGACGATAACGTTTGAAACCTTTTCTACCATTGACGAACGAACAGCTCATTAACATCCCTCAATACGACTCTTTGTGAAACGGTCTTTTTGCAGCTTTTCCACCAAATCATAATGTTGTTTCCTCTTTGAAATAAACCACAAAACACATCTCTGGAGTTTTCTTTCAGTGTCGTTCACGCGTGTTTGAGTGACTCTGTAAAGTGCAGGGTAAAGTTCAGTCACTTAACGGGTTTTCTTCACTCCTCAACAACAAAATGACAGTTTTAAAGTCATGTAACGTGATTTAGTCGAGACAAATCCTGGCTCTGATCACTTTAGATGATTTCATGCTCAGTTTGAAAGCCTAATTACAAACAAAAAAACAATTAATCCTTGTATTTATTATCCAAATGTGGGGACTTGGAAGTTGTGAATTGGACTTGAGTCACTATTTTTAGGACTTGAGACATGACGTGTGTAACAAACAGGCTGGTTTGTTACCCCAAACCACACTTAGCACCTTCACCCTTCACTAGAGCACTTTAAAACACTGCACTTTCCTTGCACACAGCACTTTTAACATATTTGCACATCACAAAATAAATTGCACACAATTGGTTTAAAAAAATATTTATTGTTTTTCCTTTAACCATTTTTTATTCCTGAGGCACAGCACTTTAATTGGAAGTTGCTTGTCCCTGGAGGAAAAGGGAGACAATAACAAATTACATTTTAAATTGACTTTGTGCAATAAATATGGTGCAATATCTGTTTTAGAATGTTTTAAGTGTTGATGTGTATAGTGTATTTTATTGTGTTTTAATGAATGGTGGATCTGCTTTTACTTACCTCCCCTTTTTATCTTCTGTCCAGGTGTGAAAAGAGTCCCCCGGAAACAAGCTCCCTCTTTTATGGTTCCGGGCTGGACCACGTGTAACATTTTGTACAGGGGTTTTAGGTTTGGTGTTTTATTGGTTTATGGGTTTTAACATTTAATTGGTGTAATGGTTTTAGGGTTTTTATGTATAGTTGGTGGTTTTAATAGTTATCTGGGTTTTGGGTTGTTTTATGGAGGTTTAGGTTTTGATTTTACGCTAATGATAATTTTAACCATCCCTGTTTTAGCATAGTGGTTTTATCCAATCAGTAGGACCGGCATAAAAGACGCCTTCAAGATCAGTCTGTGTTCTGCTCCTGGAGAGGAAACTGCTGCCTGCCTCCATGTTGCACCCTGCACTTTTTGCACTTGCACTTTTTGTAATCATTGAAAAAACAAAAGTAAACCGTGGACCACAACTACCTGTCTGTGTCTGGATTTTGGTTTTTACCTTAATCACTGAACCCCAAGCCGCTCACGGTCAACCGACGTTACAACGTGATAAAATAGACCAAGAAAAAACTAAAATGTGGCCGTTTGCTGCAGGTGTTCCAATCAGTGGGAGCAGGTAGAGGGCGCTCTTGGAAAAAGGATCAAAACTTAAAACACAACGGACTCCAGGCGCTCCAACGAAGTGAAAATCGCACGAGGAAAAATATAGTTAAAAGGCTTTGATTTAAATGACCAAAGCCAACGTGTTTCGACCAACCTGGTTAAGCCCTGATGAAGATTTTTACTTCTTTGGAGTGCCTGGAGTCTGTTGTGTTTTAAAAATAGACCAAGACTTGGATTTGAAGGTCAGTGACTTGGGACTTGAGAAGACTTTCTATTCTGACTGTAATTATTCGCACGAAGATCTTATCAAGATATTTAAAAAGGAAAAACTTGCACTTCTACAACTTATACTTCTACTCTTCTTAACATATATACATACTTATACATAAATATATCATGACTTTTTACGTACAGTTTATCTTAAAAGTCATGTAAATTGCAAAAATGTAAGATACTTTGGTTAATAATAAAATAGCAATAACAATGAAGCACAATAAAGAAATATAGATACATCCTTATCGGGAATCGGCTGGAAAGTCATCCTGAATCGTACCTTTTATGAAAGTTAGTCTATATTCATATAAATAAAAAATGCTTTCTTTATATATATAGTATTAATTAAACATGCATGTCACAATATATCTCAACACATTTGTTTCAAACATAAAAACTAAACATGCAAAAATGATGTGGTCTCAAACATCCTCCTGTGTTCTCAATAAATGTGCCACAACTATTCGAGGATTTTATCTGATATATTTCAATGAAATACATAGTTAAGACTTTCCTAAAAGTGATTAACACATTCTGTAGCTTTCTAAGTTTCTTGTGTTGTTCTGCTTACAAATTATGTTCATTGCAGTTAAGGAAATAATTTATATTTCTTCCCAAATCAAGAGTTACAGAAGCTATGGGATATTAGCCAGGATGGCGCCACCTAGTGCCTCTGCTCAATTTAATTTCTCTCCAGCGACTAGTTCAGGAATCAAAATACACTAGAAGGTTCGCAAAAACCCAGGAAGAGTGAGTTCAGGCAGCAGCCAATCAGCAAAGAGCCATATAAACTGTGTTGTCAACGATTCCCGAGATTGAGGATTTAAAGCCGGAACAAAGAGAATGTTTGGTGAATTTTATCAAGGGGAAAGACGTTATTGTCCTTCTTCCTACGGGATTTGGGAAAAGCTTAATATACCAGTTAATCCAGTTAGTGGCCCATTACATACGTCACGACCAAATAGCAGCGATTGGTTAAATATAAAAAGTACCTGCCTACTGTTGAGCGAACAAATCCTAATGACGTATCCAATGAGAGAATGAGACGTTTGAGCCAGGGGGACACTCAAGTATTCAAATTTTTATTCTACCTTCTGCAACACAAATGCTGCTGAATCTTTATGAAGTAACACACATGTTCTACCCCTGTTTGACCACTAGATGTCAGTGCAGCACCGGGCAGTGAGCGCTCGGCTGCTGGGACGTGCCAAAGCTCCTGCTGTAATTTCATTTGACAAGCAGCAAAGAAGTCGATGAGCGAGGGATCAGGAGGAGGGATAGAGAGAGAGAGAGAGACAGAGGAAGGATGGAGGGATGGAGGGAGGAGGAAAAAATGAACTGAATGGAGAAAAGAAACAACAAGTGCAGAGCTGGAAAGAGTCGCAAGACTTGATTATAATACTGTGTTTAAAAACGCACAAATCTTACAGAAAATCTTACCGAAATACGTAGAAGAATAGATCCATTTTCTCCACAAGTAAAACCACGACTATAAACTAAACAGACGCTTTTCTTTAACATTTTCTTTAACATGACCTTTTATTTTGTACCATCATAAACGATAAACATTTGTGCCTTTGTTAACATTATTACTAGTTTGTATGACCATAAACGAAAATAAACGAAACAAAACTGGCATCTTAAAAAAAATGAAGACAACACCTTAGAAAAAAAATTTACAATCTGAGCGATGATTTTAAAAAGTCTAACTGTCGAAGCCTTTAAAAAAAAGTATAAAGTGTTATGTTTTGAAAGATATAGAGCTCTGGAATGAATGAATTATGCATTAAATTCTGTTTGTTTTAATTTATTTTTTGTCTCTTATATTTACAGTAATTTGTAAGTGAAATTGTAAACGTAAACTTGCTTTTTTTTCTTGGAATTTTGTTATTTTTTTAATAGGGTTTGGTACTTTTGTTTCAGCTTGAACTGTTTCTGTCAAGATCCATGTGGTTGTAAGTCTATGTTTTGTTTTTGTTTTGTTTTGTTGTGCTGCAAAATGACCCAATAATAATATATTTTTTAAAAAAAGCTCACACATATGAAATCAAATCATCAGTGTGGTTCTTTATGACTTATTTTCGTGGCTCTGACAGATTTTTACAAAGAGGAGGCCAGGAACTGTTAAATGGTCCAGTAGTCTGGCTCATATAATTTCATTCATTAGTTTTATTTGTTTTGAGCAAAGTCAAAGAAAATCAACAATAACAAAACAAAAATTGTACATATTTGAGTCCTGGTGCTTAAAAGGAGGAGGATGAAGATTAAAAAATATATAATGTCCTACCACAATTGTTTTACATAATCAAATGGTTGACACTCTTTTTTTTTTTCACCCTTGGAGCTCTTACATGTCTTATGCATTTCATAAATATACACACAAATAAACATTAAGGTGAATAATTTGCCCAACTTTTTGAAACATTTTTGAAAATCAATACATTTTTTACACTTTCATGAGAAATTTCATCAAATTCTGTTGATGTTTACTTGCTCCAACAAACCTCTCAGTGCAGAACTTTAAATCTGAGCTGAAAAATCTGTTTTTCTTTAATAACATCAAAAATAATTAATTTATCCCAACAGTATCAAAGGAAGTTGAATATAAATATGGACATTGTGGATCATTTGGTGTCAGTGTTTTGTCTCGATCATCATGAGTTTCTGAGATATGGCAAAAGTGTCATTTCTTTGGGACTTCAAGGACCTTGAATAAGCAATATTATTTATTTAATTTGTTTTATTTATTTATTTTGAGACAGGAACAGTGCACAATTTTTACATGAAACTTAACAGGAGAGATGTTTGTACCAGGTCGTAGCATCAGTGATCATTTCCAGCTGTAGTTCCTGTTCAGATTCATTTTTGATTGATTGATTGGATTTAACTGACCTTGGCTATTAACTGTTCTTCCTGGAGACCTGTGTAACATGTTTTATTAAAAATAATAATAATAAATATAATATTTAAAAAAACAAAAACATAATTTTTAACATTATTTGAGAAAAACTGATTTATGGACACTGTTAGGATGGAACTGAAGAGTCTTGGTGAACCCAGTAGATTTTATTCAACTGAACGAATATTCCACAGATTTTCTTTTAATTGGTTTTGTCACATTTTAAAATTGGGTACAAGTTGAGTTTCTGACATAATAATGTACACACATGCAGAAACGTATCTTCGTTTATGGTCGTACAAACAAATAATAATAATGATAAAGAAAAGCACAAAGTTTATCGTTTATGATCGTACAACATAAACTGTAATGACAATGACAAATTTGAGGATTTTTGTTTTCATTTATGGTCCTAACAACTAATAATAGCGATAAAGAAGGCACTAAAGTTTATCATTTATGTTGTTTATGTATCGTATAATTATTGCACTGTCACTTCATACAACACAAATGTTATTACGTGTTGTTAGAGAAGTAATATCTAAATAGTGAAGACGGAAAACTTTTAGAAATTATCTTCAACATTATCTAGAAATATGAAACAATTGTGATTTAAATCTGAGTCTTTCTTTTGTGAATTCGCACATTCTCGGTGTGAAAAAAAGTGTTCCAAAGCCCGAACGTGAATAAGTGAACATGAGCCAAAGCTTTCGTGAGAGCTACAGAGCACTGACACACATTTAAAAAAAAAACTTTAAGAACATTTAATTTTCATCACAAACATAATAATTCATTGTGAAAAAAGTTCAAGCCAAGCAAAACGAAATAATGAACTGTAACTAAACATGCATTCAGACGTCAGAGATCGACAACTCTTTCAAACGCCTCTTGTGATTCTGACAAAAACTGTAGTTACGCCAAATATAATTAAAAACTGCATCAAAAATATCTGAACATTTTAGCATTTCAACTAACATCTTAAAGAAAACTAGGCTAATATTCTGGGCCAAACACCTGACCCGACTAACATGGATGTAACAATAACCGAAATATCGTGAAATTGTATCGTCAAAAGTCTCACAATAATAACGTGGACCGTCACAGTATATATCGAATCACAAATGCTTAAATGTATGGTTTTATCAGAAACTACATTTCCCATGATTCATTTCAGCGCAGACAACATGAAGAAATATGTTTTTGACTTGAATTCTTGGGATTAGGATGGAAATAATTCACACCAAAACATTATCAAGGTGTTTTAAAGGCAAAAAAAGTGTCTCATCTACAATTATATCAGCCTCTCGCCAAAATATTGCCATAAATATCGTACCGTGAGATGCATATTGTGATAATATCGTACCAAGATGAAACAAAACACAGTTCTGGGCATGTTTTTGATGAGGAAATAACATTATTACAGATGAGAAAATAGCATAATATGCACCCTTTAATGCTGAATAATATTAATAATAATAATTTTTTGTTCATAAAGCGCTTTTAAAAACAAAGTACAAGCAGCAAAAAACTATAAAAATCACATCCAAAAAGCAAACAAAAACAGAAAATGACGCAATCACTTCAATTTACTGTAATAAATAAGTTTAGGAATAAAATCAAGCCTTATTTAGGTCCTAAATAAGAAAATACTAGAAACTACTAGGGATGTAACAATAACCGAAACATCGCGATGTCGTATCATCAAAAGTCTCACAATAATATAGTTTCTTTGCTTAAATGCGTTGTTTTACAGCACCAACAGCTTATAAACATCGGGAACTACATATCCCATGATTCATTTCAGCGCAGACAACATGAAGAGAAATGTTTTTTACTTGAATTCTTGGGATTATGACGGAAAAATTCACACCAAAATCTTGATCAAGATATTTTAAAATCAAAAAAGTGTCACATCTACAATTATATTAACGGTTTTCGCAAAAAAATACCGTACCTTAAGATTTGAAGTGAAGCGACATCTCTATATAACTGCAGATATAAATGTTGTACGGTGAATGTCAGCAGTTTAAACAGTAAATACATTAAAAACTGCTTCAAAAACTATAATTTGGGGTAAATTTTACACTATTGGTCTGACCTACTGACAGAGCATTGACAGTTTTGAATAGTAAAAAGAGTTATTATTATTAGTAACGATATCCAAGTCTCACAATACGATATCGTCACAGTATGAACCTCACGGTACGATATTTATTACGATATCATGGGAAAGCTCATGATATGTTGGGGAGGCTCACGATTAAAGATGCAACAATATCCAAATCTCTCGGTACAATATTTTCATGACATACATCTCACGGTACGATATTTTTTATTATTATTATTATGTTTATTTATTTCGGACAGTAATACATAGAACATAAATTAAAAAACAAAAAACTAAATAATAAAAAAAGACAAAAACGTAAATACATAGATATAACACAAAAAGTAACTATTTCTATTCTATAATAACAGGCAAAATAAATGTTACGCAGAATTTTCCTTGTGTCCGAAAAAGGAGTGGGAGGAAGTAAACACTTATTTAACCCCACCCCTTTTTTCTACAATCCCAAATTAACGAAGAACAAATACAGACTTCTCATTTCCTGTACATTATAAGCAATAATTGCACAGTACCTCCATTGCATTACAATCTAACAGACAACTACTTTTTCCTCTTAAAATGCCTTGACAAGATTTACTGTAGATTAAAAAAACTAAGACTTAAAAGTGTTAGAACTGTTATTTCTTCTTCTAGTCTGCACTGAAATGAAAAAAAGATATATTTTTATAGGACAGCAACGGAAACTCACCAAATAAAGCCGAGTGCAGCATCAGATCTGTCACTGTTCTGACCAAAAACATCGACACTTTTAAATAAAACGTCAGCTTTTTATACTCAATATTCAAACCCTGACAGTCTCCACCCTTTGCTTTGTGACCGCACTGCAAACTATTCACTTTCTCTCACTGATCTTCTTGACGAAGTCTCCCGAACAGCACGGCCGCGTCAGGGTGTCAAGGAATGATAAAAGCGCTCAAAGCAAAGTGCGTTTATTAAAAAAATAAAAATAAGAATGTTTTTTTGTTTGTGCTGCTTTTGACTCAATTTACATTTTTGCAGAGAACCTACCATGTTTACTTTGTGGTTTTGTTTAGTTCATTTCATGCAATTTTCAGTTTTCAGAGAACAGCAATGCAAACTCACCAAAACAAAACCGAGCACTGAAATGCAGCAAAGGATCATGGTCTATGTAGTTCCCTCTGTCTTTTTTTTAGCTATTGTTGCACCATAACTCTTCATTTAAGCAAAGAGACTTGTAATTCGATATATTGTGATGGTCTATGGTATTATTGCGAGAATTTGTCGATATTTTGGTTACTGTTACATTACTGTTTACTACATAATAAAATAACAGTTTTTAAGCACTTTAAATCTTATTTCTTTGGAATATGGCAGTTATGATGCACACTGAAGACTGGTCACGGTATAAAAGCGTAATATCGTGATAATAGAGCGCTGCAAACCCTTCAACTTCTCTTTTATTTTATTTATTTAACAGGGACAGTGCATATTAATGAACATCTACAACATCGCAGCGTAAATATGACAGATTATAGCAAAAATGTCCCTAGACAAATGCCTATAAAGTTGACTCACTTTACATTTTTGCAAAGGAGCTTCCATGTTTACTTTGGAAACTGAAAATTGCACAAAATGAACCAAACAAAACCACCAAGAACAGCAACACAAACTCATCAAAACAAAACCGAGTGCAGCTTCAGATCTGTTACTGTTCTGACCAAAAACAGCGACACTTTTAAATAAAACGTCTGCGTATTTTAGTTCTAGACATTTTCATGAATCTTGTTTAACTGAATTGTATAATGTCTAGTTCAAATTTGACCTAGACGCCAACTAAGATATTTGGAATTATGTAGCAATGAAAGAAATGAATTAACTCAGATAATTATGTTTTATATTTAATATTCAAATCCTGACAGTCTCCACACTTTCAAGAGAAAACCCTAAACCATTTCTTTTTTTTTTCTTATTTTCTTTTCTTTTTTTTTTTATTTATTTTATTGTGTTTTTTTTTTTTTTTTTTTTTTTTTTTTTAATTATTTATTTTTTATTATTTTATTTTATTTTATTTATTTATTTATTTTGACAGGCACAGTGCATATTAATGAACATCTTCAACACTGCAGTGTAAATATGACAGATTATAGCAAAAATGTCCCAAGGCAAATGACACCACAAATTTAACAGAAAAAAAGAACAATAACAAGCGACGATAGCGACAGTTCTGCTCTGACTGAGACACACTTTGTCCAAATGTGGTTCTCACAGTGATTTTCTTGATTTAAGTCTCCTGAAATGGTTTTCCCTTCACAGCTCGGCCACATCAGGGTGTCAAAGTGCTCAAAGTAAAGTGTGCTTATTAAAAAAAGAAGAAGAAGAAAAAGAAAAAAGAATGTTTTTGTTTGTTTGTGCTGCTATAAAGTTGACTCAATTTACATTTTTGCAAAGAATCTTCCATGTTTACGTTGAAAACTAAGAATTGCACGAAATGAACTAAACAAAACCACCAAGAACAGCAACACAAACTCATCAAAACAAAACCGAGTGCAGCATCAGATCTGTTACTGTTCTGACCAAAAACAGCGACACTTTTAAATAAAACGTCTGCGTATTTTAGTTCTAGACATTTTAATGAATCTTGTTTAACTGAATTGTCTAATGTGTAGTTAAAATTTGACCAAGACGCCAACTAAGATATTTGAAATTATGTAGCAATGAAAAAAAATGAATTAACTCAGCTAATTATGTTTTATATTTAATATTCAAATCCTGACAGTCTCCACACTTTCCAGAGAAAACCCTAAACCATTTCTTTTTTTTTTTTCTTATTTTCTTTTCTTTTCTTTTTTTTATTATTTTGTGGTATTTTTTTTCATTATTTTTTTATTATTTTATTTTTTATTATTTTATTTTATTTATTTATTTATTTATTTTGACAGGCACAGTGCATATTAATGAACATCTTCAACACTGCAGTGTAAATATGACAGATTATAGCAAAAATGTCCCAAGGCAAATGACACCACAAATTTAACAGAAAAAAAGAACAATAACAAGTGACGATAGCGACAGTTCTGCTCTAAGTCTGTTTTTCCTTTAGCCGCTTTTTCAAATGGATCTGGAAGTGTCCAGTGTTGGAGTCTCTCTTATTGATCATGACAGACTGTTCCAGAACTTATTGCCTCTGACTGAGACACACTTTGTCCAAATGTGGTTCTCACAGTGATTTTCTTGATTTAAGTCTCCTGAAATGGTTTTCCCTTCACAGCTCGGCCACATCAGGGTGTCAAAAATGATAAATGCTCAAAGTAAAGTGTGCTTATTAAAAAAGAAGAAGAAGAAGAAGAAAGAAGAATGTTTTTTTTGTTTGTGCTGCTATAAAGTTGACTCAATTTACATTTTTGCAAAGAATCTTCCATGTTTACGTTGAAAACTAAGAATTGCACGAAATGAACTAAACAAAACCACCAAGAACAGCAACACAAACTCATCAAAACAAAACCGAGTGCAGCATTCAGATCTGTTACTGTTCTGACCAAAAACATCGACACTTTAAAATAAAACGTCTGCGTATTTTAGTTCTAGACATTTTCATGAATCTTGTTTAACTGAATTGTCTAATGTGTAGTTAAAATTTGACCTAGACGCCAACTAAGATATTTGGAATTATGTAGCAATGAAAAAAAATGAATTAACTCAGCTAATTATGTTTTATATTTAATATTCAAATCCTGACAGTCTCCACACTTTCAAGAGAAAACCCTAACCCTTTTCTTTTTTTTTCTTTTTTCTTATTTTATTTAATTTTTTTTATTATTTTATTGAGGTTTTTTTTCCCCATTATTTTGTATAATTTTATTATATTTAATTTGTTTATTATTTTTTTATTTTTTTATTATTATTTATTTTATTTTATTTATTTAATAGGGACAGTACATATTAATGAACATCTGCAGTGTAAATATGACAGATTATAGCAAAAATGTCCCTATGCAGGTGACACCACAAATTTAACAGAAAAAAAGAAGAATAACAAGTGACAACAGCGACAGTTCTGCACAAGTCTGTTTTTCCTTTAGCCGCTTTTCAAGTATGTTTTGAAAGTGTCCAGTGTTGGAGTTTCTCTTATTGACATTGATAGAGGAAACTGAGACACACTTTGCCCAAATGTGTTCTCTTGATGATGTTCTTGATTTAAATCTCCTGAAATGGTTTTCTCTTCACAACTTGGCCACGTCAGGGAGTCAGGGCATGATAAAAGTGCTATAAAAGTAGATATTTATTCAAAATCCTTTGTGTCTATGCAAAAAAGACAATTACATGTAAATGGCTTCAACCAGATCCACCTTTGCTGAAGACTGGTTACAAATTATTGAACAAACTCATAAAATGGAAAGTCTGACAAACATGCCGAGGCTTCAAGCTGCTGTTTATTATGCAACATGGACTAAATGGTCTAAATATGGCAGTAGTACTCCAGGGTAACATGTGTGAGTGTGTGCAATGTGTGTACATGTATATATGGGTGTATATATTATATATATATATATGTTTTTCCATTTAAATGTTTGTTAAATTCCTTGCTGACTGTGCCTGTTTTGTTATTGTATTGTTAGTGTATAAAATACTTAATGAAGTGACAAAAAAAAGATAAAAGTGCTCAAAGCAAACTGTGTTTATTAAAAAAAAAAAAAAAAAAAAAGAAGAAGAATGTGTCAATCATAGTTTTGGTGCGTTCAGTGTAAATAAAAATGGAAATAAAGACGAAACATAAATGTAAAGGCGTCTAAACTTCTGACTAATCGTGTAAATCAGGAATCACAGGCACAAAATGTTTTATATTGGGGCCACATGAGAAACAGAAACTATTGTGGAGCGCTGGGGAAACTGTTGAACTCAATTCTGCAAAATATTAATTGTATTTATTTATTTTAAAAAAAAAAGCAGAAAACAGCATTGTTTTGATGAGTTGAATAGTCTGCTAAGAGTTTAAGTTATAACCAAACAATGAAAAAGTGAAGTTTCCTTACAAAAAATGCCAATATTTCACAACCGAGTGTCACGGAATGATAAAAGTGCTCAAAGCAAATTGTGTTTATTAAAAAAAATACAATAATCATGTTGTTTTTTTTCTTTGTTACATTCCACATGTGTCATTCATAGTTTTGGTGCGTTCAGTGTAAATAAAAATGGACATAAAACAGAAACATAAATGTAAAGGCGTCTAAACTTCTGACTAATCGTGTAAATCAGGAATCACAGGCACAAAATTTGTTTTCTATTGTGGCCACATGAGAAACAGAAAATATTATGGAGCACCAGGGAAAATATCTGCAAAATATTAATTGTATTTCTTTATAAAAGCAGTAAATATCATAGTTTTGACGAGCTGCTCAGACTGGGAAGAGTTTGTGTTATGACTAAACAATGAAAAAGTGAAGTTGCCTTACAAAAAAAAAAACATTAAAAAAAAAGCACGTAATAGTCTCATAGTCTCATAGTTTTGATGCGTTCAGTGAGAATCTGCAGTGTAAATAATGATGGAAATAAAACAGAAACATAAATGTAAACAAAAATTAAAACTAAATTTTAAAAAAAATTAAAAAATTACACTTTTTAAATGTTTCCGCTCGCCCTTGTGTACTTTTGCAAACACTTCTGCAAACCCTTCGCTTTCTCTCAGTGATTTTTATTGATTTAAGTCTCCTGAAATGGTTTCACTTCACAACTCGGCCACGTTAGAGTGTCAAGGAATGATAAAAGCGCTCAAAGCAAAGTGTGTTTATAAAAAAAAAAAAAAAAGAAGAAGAAGAATGTGTTTTTTCATACTACTGCTACATTCCTCGTGTGTCATTCATAGTTTTGGTGCGTTCAGTGTAAATAAAATCATCAAATCACAGACAATAAATCAGGGGTGGGTGATTATTTTTCCCGTGGAGCCACATAAGAAACAGAAAATATTGTGGAGCGCCGGGGAAAATTTTAGTTTAACTCAATTCTGCATAATATTAATTGTATTTCTCCATAAAAACCCGTAAATATCATTGTTTTGACGAGCTGGTGAGTGATAAAGAGCGATCGTTTTGAGAAAATAGTCTCCTGAAATGGTTTTCTCTTCATAACTCGGCCACGTCAGGGTGTCAAGGAATGATAAAAGTGCTCAGAGCAAAGTGTGGTTACTAAAAAAGAAAAGAACAAGAAGAAGAACGTTTTTTTTTCTTTGTTACATTCCACATGTGTCATTCATAGTTTTGATGCGTTCAGTGTAAATAAAAATGGAAATAAAGCAGAAACATAAATGTAAAGGCGTCTAAACTTCTGAAAATCAGGAATTGCAAGCAATAAATCAGAGGTGGGTGATTAATTTTTCCATAGGGACACAAGAGAAACAGAAAATACTATGAAGGGCCAAAATGCTTAACTCAATTCTGCAAAATTTTAACTCCATTTCTCAATAAAAAAGCAATAAATATCTTTGTTTTGACAGAGTTTATGTTACGATTAAGCGATGATAAAGTGAGGTTGACTTACAAAAAATGTCATTAAAAACACGTCTAAAATTAAATCAACGCGGCTTTGGTCCGAGCGTGAGGTAAAACGACAAAACGTGTTTATTTTGTGATTCCAAATGAGTTTAAACGGGGCAAAACAAAGCGAGATCGACAACGCCGAAGTCTGGACTAAAAGATCCAACTCGATTGTCCGAAATGCAGCCCTGTGTTTGGTCGAGACGCTTGTTTTTGGTGAAAGTCTGAGCGCTCCAACACACAACAGAGCAGAGCAGAGCGGTGCAGTATCGAGCGGTGACCAGCAGGGGTCAGAGCAGCCGCAGCCTCTACTGAGCGTGCTCACAAGCGCGTGACATAACATGTACCTGAGCGTTCTGTCCTCACCTCTGCGGCTCGACCACGGACACGAGCATCGCCAAAAAAAAACACAAAACAGATCCTAACGAGGTAAACGAAAATAAAACGCCAAAATCTACACAAATACCACAACAACACAACTGAAAAGAGAATGAGTTTGAATAGAAAATACTGTGAGTTTGAGGAATTTTCACGTCATTCTGTTTAAAACTAAAATATTTAGCGTGAATTATTTCAATGTTTGCAGAAAATTTAGATTGAAAAATTGCATAAATATCACTGTTGGGTAAGTTACTTAAAAACTGTGATGTGTTATTTACTGAACCAGGACTAAACCAGGACTGAACAAGGACTGAACAAGGACTAAACAAGGACTAAACAAGGACTAAACCAGGACTAAGGACTAAACAAGGACTAAACCAGGACTAAACCAGGACTAAACCAGGACTAAACAAGGACTAAACAAGGACTAAACAAGGACTAAACAAGGACTAAACAAGGACTAAACAAGGACTAAACAAGGACTAAACAAGGACTAAACAGGACTAAAGGACTAAACAAGGACTAAACAAGGACTAAACAACAAGGACTAAACAGGACTAAACAAGGACTAAACAAGGACTAAACAAGGACTAAACAAGGACTAAACAAGGACTAAAGCAGGACTAAACAGGACTGGACTAAACCAGGACTAAACAAGGACTAAACAGGACTAAAGGACAAAGGACTAAAGGACTAACAGGACTAAACCAGGTAAAGGACTAAACCAAACCAGGACTAAACCAGGACTAAACCAGAACTGCTGAACCGTGGGACTAAACCAGAAAAAAAACAGAAAAAAACCCAGAACCAAACCAGAACAAAACCAGGACTAAACCAGAACCAAATCAGGACTAAACCAGAACTGACCCAGGACTAAACCAGGTCTAAACCAGGACTAAACAAGGACTAAACCAGGTCTAAACCAGGACTAAAGCAGGACTGAACCAGGACTAAACAAAGACTAAACCAGGTCTAAACAAGGACTAAACCAGGACTAAACAAAGACTAGACAAGGACTAAACCAGGACTAAACCAGGTCTAAATCAGGTCTAAAGCAGTACTGAACCGAGGACTGAACAAGGACTAAATCAGGACTAAACAAGCACTAAACCAGGACTAAACCAGGACTAAACCAGGACTAAACCAGGACTAAACCAGGTCTAAACCAGAACCAAACCAGGTCTAAACCAGAGCTGAACCGTGGACTAAACCAGAAAAAAAAACAGAACAAAACCAGAACAAAACCAGGACTAAACCAGGTCTAAACCAGGACTAATCTTTGGACTAGGACTTGGACTCTAGTTCTGCCCCTGAAAGAACCTTGAGCCCGTGGACCAGGACGTCCGCGAGGCTCGATCGGGCGTCAGCTGCTCTTCGCCCCGTGGAGCGACGAGTTCTCCGCCGGTCCAAGTGTGACTTATAGTCCGAAAAATACGAAAAAAAAACGGCATGAATGAGCTGAACATGAGGTATTTTTGGCATTTATGTGTAAGAAAAAAGTTGATTAAACTGTATAAATACACCATTTCCGAGTACTTTTTGCGTGTATAAATAAACACAGAACTATAATCAAATCTGGAAGGTGAATTTTGTTTCTTTGCTGTGTTTTTTCTTACCGTCCTTTAACAAAAAAAAGCCCCAAACCTGAGCGGGCGACAGACACTTGACCTCAGAACGGATCCATTACCCAAAACGGCCTCAATTATTCAGCCGCGTAAAGCAACGGTGTGTGGAGGACGACAGCGGCGCTGAGCTGTTCTGAGACTTTACTCACACCTCCAGACAAGGACTAAACCAGGACTAAACCAGGACTAAACCAGGACTAAACCAGGTCTAAACCAGGACTAAACAAGGTCTAAACAAGGACTAAAACCAGGACTAAACCAGGACTAAACAAAGACTAAACCAGGACTAAACAAAGACTAAACACAAGGACTAAACAAAGACTAGAACAAGGACTAAACCAGGACTAAACCAGGACTAAACCAGGACTAAACAAACCAGGACTAAACAAGACTAAACCAGGACTAAACAAGGACTAAACCAGGACTAAACAAAGACTAAACAGGACTAAACCAAGGACTAAACCAAAGGACTAAACCAGGTCTAAACAAAGACTAAACAAGGACTAAACCAGGACTAAACAAGACTAAACCAGGACTAAACAAAGACTAAACCAGGACTAAACAAAGACTAAACAAAGACTAGACAAGGACTAAACCAGGACTAAACAAAGACTAAACCAGGACTAAACAAAGTCTAAACAAGGACTAAACCAGGACTAAACCAGGACTAAACAAGGTCTAAACCAGGACTAAACAAGGTCTAAACAAGGTCTAAACAAGGACTAAACCAGGACTAAACAAAGACTAAACCAGGTCTAAACCAGGTCTAAACAAGGACTAAACCAGGACTAAACAAGGTCTAAACAAGGTCTAAACAAGGACTAAACCAGGACTAAACCAGGACTAAACAAAGACTAAACCAGGTCTAAACCAGGACTAAACAAAGACTAGACAAGGACTAAACCAGGACTAAACAAGGTTTAAACCAGGACTAAACAAGGTCTAAACCAGGACTGAACCAGGACTAAACCAGGACTAAACCAGGTCTAAACCAGGTCTAAACCAGGACTAAACCAGGACTAAACAAAGACTAGACAAGGACTAAACCAGGACTAGACAAGGACTAAACCAGGACTAAACAAAGACTAAACAAGGTCTAAACCAGGACTAAACAAGGTCTAAACCAGGACTGAACCAGGTCTAAACCAGGACTAAACAAAGACTAAACAAGGACTAAACCAGGACTGAACCAGGACTGAACCAGGACTAAACCAGGACTAAACCAGGTCTAAACCAGGTCTAAACCAGGACTAAACCAGGACTAAACAAGGTCTAAACAAGGTCTAAACCAGGACTAAACCAGGACTAGACAAGGACTAAACCAGGACTAAACCAGGACTGAACCAGGTCTAAACCAGGACTAAACCAGGTCTAAACCAGGACTGAACCAGGACTAAACCAGGACTGAACCAGGACTGAACCAGGACTAAAACCAGGACTAAACAAGGTCTTAACCAGGACTAAACTAGGTCTAAACCAGGACTGAACCAGGACTAAACCAGGTCTAAACCAGGACTAAACCAGGTCTGAACCAGGACTAAACAAGGTCTAAACAAGGTCTAAACCAGGTCTAAACCAGGACTGAACCAGGACTGAACCAGGTCTAAACCAGGTCTAAACCAGGACTAAACCAGGTCTAAACAAGGTCTAAACCAGGTCTAAACCAGGACTGAACCAGGACTGAACCAGGTCTAAACCAGGTCTAAACCAGGACTAAACTAGGACTAAACAAGGACTAAACCAGGTCTAAACAAGGTCTAACAGGTCTAAACAGGACTGAACCAGGAAAAACAAGGTCCAAACAAGGTCTAAACCAGGACTGAACCAGGACTGAACCAGGTCTAAACCAGGACTGAACCAGGTCTAAACCAGGACTAAACCAGGTCTAAACCAGGACTAAACCAGGACTGAACCAGGACTGAACCAGGACTAAAACCAGGACTAAACAAGGTCTTAACCAGGACTAAACTAGGTCTAAATCAGGTCTAAACTAGGACTAATCTTGGACTAGGACTTGGAATCTAGGACAGACACTGGGTGAACACGTGAGCACTGCACACGCTGCGCTTTCATATAACAGACGATATATTTAAAAAACTATAAATATATGAAAATTCTGTAGTTTAGACAAAGTTTAATCACATTAGATCACAAACAAACGTGATCACACAGTTCTTCTCTGCTCTTCTCTCTGTAAAATCAACGTTTATCGGCAAATCGTGTCTTAAATCAGCACAAATATATTATATAAGCCGCTCTTAGTCAGGAAGTGCGCGCTTAGCATTGTTATTAGTAGAGATGTATCGATATCCAAATCTCACAGTACGATATTTATTGTTTGTATTGTTATTTTGGAGGGATTAACAGAATTGTACGTACGCTACTTTTTTATTTTTAAATACTGTGACCAAAATTTTCAAAATATCGATATATCGCATCGTTTAATGTGATGATACAGTATCGATATCGTGGGCTGCTTTATCGATATATCGCCAAGAGTATTTTTTGGTATGTTTTGCTAAATAATTTTGTTACAGCTACAGTTTTGTTGCTTGTTAGTGGAACAAAACTTGGTTTATGCGACACATTTGATATGTTCACTGTTGTGCCTGTAACGATAACAGATTTTGCTGAACTCTCCCAAACATGTGGGAAAATGTGTCAACGTCTGATGAAACCAAGGTTGAACTTTTTGGACCTAATTCCAAAAGGTATATTTGGCGCAAAAACAACACTGCTCATCCCCAAAATAACACCACACCTAGAGTGAAGCGCGGTGGTGGCAGCATCGAGCTTTGGGGCAGTTTTTCTTCAACTGGAACCGGGGCCTTATTCAGGGTGGAGGGAATTATGAACAGTTCCAAATACCAAAACCTTCGGCCTTCTGTTAGAAAGCTGAAGATGAAGAGGAACTTCATCTTTCAGCACGACAATGACCCAAAGCACTCGTCTAAATCAACAAAAGAATGGCTTCACCGGAATAAGACTGAGGTTTTGGAGTCCAGACCTGAATCCCATCGAACACCTGTGGGGTGATCTGAAGAGCGCTGTGCGCAGGAGATGCCCTCGTAATCTGTCAGGTTTGGAGCAGTTTTGCAAAGAAAAGTGGGCAAATATCACCACACAAGATCTGCCGCGCTGATAGACTCCTACCCGGAAAGACTGAGTGCTGTAATAAAAGCCAAAGGTGCTCTAACAAAGTATTAGTTTAACTCTTTCCCCCATGAAGACGACATTTGACGACCCCCCGTTTCCTTAATCACGACTTTTGTCTCCTCCGCTGTTTCACTAAAGACGAGATTTGACGACCTTTAGAAACGACTCGGTTTTTCACATTTAAACAGAGACTGTGATCGGTCGGGGCCACTACAACCCACACTAGACTGACCAATAGGATTCAAGGATATGTTTTCGCCGATTTTTTCCGAAGTTAATCGGAATAGTGACGATGGTAGCTTCCGGAAAAAACACAACACGAAACACGTGTAATGGAAAGATCGCGGCGCTGCGGCGCACAGTTTTAGAAATAATGAGGAGCGGACGTGTTTTATGCATAAGTTTAGAGAAAGTGACTTTTATAGATTTCAAAGTGATGATGTTGAAGTTGATTATAAAGTGGAAAACAGCGATAGAGACGGACTTTCGGGGAGAAGGTGAGATGCCGCTGATGCGTCTGTGTGGAGTCCTGCGATGTCCGAACAAACTATCTGAGCTTTATACTCGATTATGAACCAAAATTACCCTGAAATCTGGATGTTGCCCAGGCCAGTCCTTTAAAATATTTCAGTCTTTTTTTCCAAGATGCGATGTATAACAGAATCACTACAGAAAAAACACTTATGTGGAGCTCTGCACTCGAGAAACTAACCAAGATGACAAATACTGGACACACACTGACGAGGAAGAGTTTTATTATTATATTATTATATTATAATAAGCTAAATGAGTTGAATAAATAAAATGAGTTGAATAAGTTAAATGGAAAAAAACTAATTGGGTGCACACAGGTGAACAACAGGTAAAAACAGGTGCACACTTGGCTATACTGTATCTGGTGATATGAAATCTGTTTAAATACTTTGACAAAGTATATTTTTTATTTTTTTATGAATATAGTACTCAGAACATGTATATATCAGATGATGATTTTGTTTTCGAGCTTGCACCTGACCAGGTAAACTCTCATTTTCAGTGAGCTGTTATACACCTATAAATGAGTTGAATCACATTTAAACATCCATAAATGAATAGTTCAGAGTCTAAGGTTTCCAGAGATACAAATATGTCTGTGTTACAATTAAGTTCATGAGTGTAAAAATCATTTATAATCACTCGTGGAAGTGTGTTTTCTTTTATGCAGTTATGCTCTATGGGTGTAGCCCTAGTAACATATGTATGGGTTGTTCCTAGTCGGCGTCCAGGGGGGAAAGAGTTAAGGGTGTGTATATTTATGTCACCAGGTTATTTTAAGTTTTTATTTTATATTTATCCCCTTTAAAGTTTTCAGTTAGTTTTTCAATTGCATTGTACAGGTTATAGGTCACATTAAAGGTGGAAAAAGTTATGAAATTATTTGTCTTGCTCTCATTATTTTACATGACAAAAACCTGGCATTTGAACAGGGGTGTGTAGACTTTTATATATGTACAATTTTTACATTTAGTTAAAGTATAGTTGATGCGGCTTATATTCAGGTGCGCTCAGTAGTCCGGAAATTACGGTAGTTGTGTTTGTTTTGTTTTCAGACAGTCAAAATCGAGCACGGCGCATTCGTCTGCACGTACCGCTGATTAAGAAACACAGTGGGCTTGTACCAGAGGCGGTGAAAACGACGGTAAATCTGAGCCAAGACCATTTGAAAACAGTAGTACAGTACACACTAGTTTCAATATTAGTTTGAGCATCTTTTAATATCTGACTCCTACTCTAAATATAACTTCAAAAGGGCACAACCTGGTTAAAAACGTTGCATAAAATGTCTCCCGTAACCCGTTTTAGATCAGTATTTCAGCTTGCAGAATGTAAATTAACGACCCTGTATTATGCAAAATGGACTCTTGTGAGCTTTAAGTCATGTTAGAATGTTGTTACGTCGTCAAAAACAGACCCGGACTTGTGTTTTGTTTCATTCACACATGTTTGAGTAACGTTTTATTATTAGTCTGTCTACATCTCCAAAGCTCGAAATGCTCTGTTCCACTTTGTGACGTCCTGAAGTGATTTTATTCCAAAGAAATCGACAGTTCCAGGGTTAAAATGATCCAAATGATTCTAGTGAAGGTGTATGGAGCTTAAAAAACACAGTGGAGCACTTTATATGTTTTCCGTTTGAGAAGAACTCACTGTAAATCTGCAGGTTTGTGTGTTAAAAATGTGAGAATAAAACAAAACACAACTCCAGGTCTGTTTGTAATGAGGAAACAGCATTATTACAGATCAGAAAATAGTAACGTAGATGTAACAATCACTGAAATATCGTGATATCGTATCGTCAAAAGTCTCACAATAACATCATAATCCAAGTTTCTTTGCTTAAATTCACGGTTTTATAGAAGCAACAGCTTATAAACATCGGGAACTACATTTCCCATGATTCATTTCAGCGCAGACAACATGAAGAAATATGCTTTTTTACTTGAATTCTTGAGATTATGACGGAAATAATTCACACCAAAATCTTCTCAAGGTATTTTAAAAGCAAAAAAGTGTCTCATCTACAATTATCTCAGCCTCTCGCCAAAATATTGCAATAAATATCATACGTGAGATGCATATTGTTTTCTTTTTGAGAGAAGAAATGTTTGTGTTAAACATGTGTAAATGAAACAAAACACAACTCTGGTTCTGTTTTTGATGAGGAAATGTTATTAATACAGATCAGAAAATAGTAATGTAGATGTAACAATAACTGAAATATCGTGATATCGTATCGGCAAAAGTCTCAAAATAATATCGTGGGCTGTCATAATATATCGAATCACATTATTTTTTTTTTTGCTTAAATACATGGTTTTATAGTAGCAGCAACTTATAAACATCGGGAACTACATATCCCATGATTCATTTCAGCGCAAACAACATGAAGAAATATGTTTTTCCTTAAATTCTTGGGATTATGACAGAAATAATTCACACCAAAATATTGTCAAAGCAAAAAAGTTTCCTATCTACATTTATATCAGCCTCTCGCCAAAATAGCACAATAAATATTGTAGAGTGAGATGCATATCGTGATAATATCGTACAGAGAAATTTGGATATAACAGTGTTTTCTTTTTGAGGAAAGAAAGGTTTAGGTCAGACATGTCAAAGTCAGGCCCGGGGGCTAAATTTGGCCCGTGATATAATTATATTTGGTCCGTGAGATCATATCAAATATGTTTTAGAGCTGCTCACTGGCTACAGATCGACTATAGAGACATTATTTATTTAAAATGTTGTTATTATTTTATATTCTGCTTGTTCTGGATTCAATGTTTAAGCAAAACTATTATTAAACATTTATTTTAATAAGAAAAGGTTTAACATTACATATCTCCAAAGAAGAGAAAACATGCAGACGTTGTTGAAATATTTCAATAAATATTTAGTTTGGCCCAAGACTTAGTCCCAGTTTTTAATTTTGGCCTCTGTCAATTTGAGTTTGACACTCCTGGTTAGTGTCTCAAACATGTGAATGAAACAAAACACAACTCTGGGTCTGTTTTTGATGAGGAAATGCGTGTAATATACATCCTTTAATGCTTAATAATAATCATAATAATATGTTTTTGTTCATAAAGCACTTTTAAAAACAAGGTACACACAGCAAAGAACAATAAAAATCTCATCCAGAAAGCAAACAAAAACAGAAAATGACACAATTACTTCAATTTAATATAATAGACAAGTTAATCAAATAGAATAAAAACAAAAAAGGAATAAAATCAAGCTTTATTTAGGTCGTCTACAGTCTTCAAAACACCACAACATCACCTGAACCTAACCTCCTCGAGCATCCAGATTAAAATAAAACCATAAAAATCACATCCAGAAACTGTAAAAAAAAACTGAAAATGACTCAATAAATTCAATTCTTTACAATAAATAAGTTAATAAAACAGAATATAAAACAAAAAAGGAATAAAATCAAGCTTTATTTAGGTTGTCTACGCTCTTAAAAACATCACAACATCACCTGAACCGAGCATCCAGATAAAATAAAACCATAAAAATCGCATCCAGAAAGCAAATAAAAACAGAAAATGACACGATCGCTTCAATTCTTAACAATAAATAAGTTAATAAAACAGAATATAAACAAAAAAGGAATAAAATCAAGCTTTATTTAGGTCGTCTACAGTCTTCAAAACACCACAACATCACCTGAACCTAACCTCCTCGAGCATCCAGAAAGCAAAAAAAACTGGAAAATAACACAAAAAATTTAATTCTTTACGATAAATAAGTTAATAAAATAGAATAAAACCAAAAAGGAATAAAATCAAGCCTTATTTAGGTCGTCTACGCTCTTAAAAACACCACATCACCTGAACCTAACCTCCTCGAGCCTTTTTTTTTTTTTTTTTTTCCTCCCCCTCGGACACAGATTTCCGAGCTGCACAAAACAGCGGCGGTATTGAAACGCACACACCCCCCGTCCACCGTCCACCCATCCGTCCCTCCGTCCGTCCGCCGCCGCGCCGACCCGCCCCTCACCTTAAGGCGCCCGATTGATTTAAAACAGCGGCGGTGGCGAGTCAAAGTGCCCTATTGAATTCCATATTACGCCGCGCCATAACCATAGCAACAAGCATGAAGCCGCGGCGAGAGTGAATAGGTCTGATCAGCGCCTCTCACAAGCGGCTCACCTCGCGCTCGCACATGTACATATTATATAGGTTTCCCGGGCGAGCGCATTGATTCGCCGTGTTTCAGATGTCACCGGTCAACGCGTACGGTATGCGTCTGTGTGTGTGTGTGTGTGTGTGTGTGTGTGTGTACGCCATTAACATCGCCTATAGCTCCATACTACGCCTTTTTCTACGCGCCGCATAAAGGAACAGCGAGGGGCTCCTGCGTTTCTCATGTTCTACGGCGACAAATAATAAAAACACTGACCTAATTTCACAGGTAAACCTCGTGATGTAAGAATTATTGAGATGGTAAAGGGAGAAAATGGACTCTTGTGAGAAGGAAAAAAATCATTATCAACATTATTTTGATGAATATTCAGCGTTTCTCTTTCAAGAAAACCAACTATGTTATTAGAAATGTAACAATAACCAAAATATCGTCATATCGTATCGTCAAAAGTCTCCGTTTTGGTACAAACTACATGAAGAAAGAGCAGTTTTAAGTCTTAGCTCTCTGAATTAATGTTCACAATTTTCTTAGCCTCCACAAAATATTGCAATAAATATCGTACCATGAGATCTATATTATGAAAATATCGTACCGTGAGATTTGGTTGTTTTTAGATCCTTATTTGTTGTTGATAATTTACGCAAAAACTTTCAAAATGAAAATAAATTCAGACTTTGAACATGAAATAAGTCATAGAAAAACAAAAACTTATTCAAAATACACTATATATCCAGCTGTTCTACAAACTCTGTATTTAAAAAATAAAATAAATATACTTATTTATACAAAATATCCCAAAATAAACTTTGATAAGCTTTATCATTTCAACTCGATTATATGAGTTTGTATAATAATAAAACACTGACCTGATTTCACAGGATAAACCTCGTGATGTAAGAATTATTCAGATGGTAAAGGGAGAAAATGGACTCTCGTGAGAAGGAAAAAAATCATTATCAACATTATTTTTGATCAATATTGGACGATTGAAACTATTTTGTTGAAAATCCTTACAGTTTTTCATTCTCATTATGGTTTATTTATTTATTTTTTGTACGATCAAACAATAAACCTTTGTGGCATTGTTAACAATATTATTAGTTTGTACGACCATAAATGAAAAGAACAAAAAAACTGGCATCTTAAAAACAAAAATGAAGATAAGAAGTAAGAAAAAAAGTGACTGTATATCTGTTCGAGGGGTTAGTTTATGGAACAACACTGTAGAAGCCTTAAAAAAATAAAACGTAAAAAAAAGTATAAAACGTTATGTTTTGAAAGATGTAGAGCTCTGGAATGAATGATTTATGCACTAAATTTAGTTTGTTTTCATTCATATTTTGTCTCTTATATTTACAGTAAGTCGTAAATGAAACTGTAAATGAAACATGTTCATACGCCGCTTCCTTTTTTGTTTCTGTTTCTTTCTGTCATGTAGTTGTAGTCTGATTACTCTCTCTCTCTCAACAAAAAAAACAAAACACTTTGTTCTTAGGGGTGTAACAAGAACCAAAATATCGTGATATCGTATCGTCAAAAGCCTCTCTGATATCGTTACATCCCTGTTTGTTATTGATAATTTACGCAAAACTTTCACATTGGAAATAAATATAGGCTCTTAAAAACAAAAATGAAGATAAGAACTAATAAAAAAAAGTGCTTGTGCTCAAAAAAACCCAAACACTTTGTTATTAGGGATGTAACAATATCGTGGACCATCACAATTTATCGAATTACAATGTGTGTATGAGTGTGTGTGTGTGTGTGTGTGTGTGTGTGTGTATGTGTGTGTGTGTGTGTGTGTGTGTGTGTGTGTGTGTGTGTGTGTGTGTGTGTGTGTGTGTGTGTATGTGTGTGTATGTGTGTGTGTGTGTGTGTGTGTGTGTATGTGTATGTGTATGTGTGTGTGTGTGTCTGTGTGTGTGTGTATGTGTATGTGTGTGTGTGTGTGTGTGTGTGTGTGTGTGTGTATGTGTGTGTGTGTGTGTGTGTGTGTATGTGTGTGTGTGTGTGTGTGTGTGTGTGTGTGTGTGTGTATGTGTGTGTGTGTATGTGTATGTGTGTGTGTATGTGTGTGTGTGTACGCCATTAACATCGCCTACAGCTCCATACTACGCCTTTTTCTACGCGCCGCATAAAGGAACAGTGAGGGGCTCCTGCGTTTCTCATGTTCTTAGACCTGGTTTAGACCTGGTTTAGACCTGGTTTAGATCTATCTTAGACCTGGTTTAGTCCTGGTTTAGTTCTGGTTTAGACCTGTTTTAGATCTGGTTTAGATCTAGTTTAGTCCTGGGTTAGTCCTGGTTTAGACCTGGTTTTAGACCTGTTTTAGATCTAGTTTAGATCTAGTTTAGTCCTGGGTTAGTCCTGGTTTAGACCTGGTTTTAGACCTGTTTTAGACCTGGTTTAGATCTGGTTTTAGACCTGGTTTAGATCTATCTTAGACCTGGTTTAGTCCTGGTTTAGTTCTGGTTTAGACCTGTTTTAGATCTGGTTTAGATCTAGTTTAGTCCTGGGTTAGTCCTGGTTTAGACCTGGTTTTAGACCTGGTTTTAGACCTGGTTTAGATCTATCTTAGACCTGGTTTAGACCTGGTTTAGATCTATCTTAGACCTGGTTTAGTCCTGGTTTAGACCTGGTTTTAGACCTGGTTTTAGACCTGGTTTTAGACCTGTTTTAGATCTGGTTTAGACCTGGTTTTAGTCCTGGATTTAGACCTGGTTTAGATCTATCTTAGACCTGGTTTAGTCCTGGTTTAGTTCTGGTTTAGACCTGGTTTAGACCTGGTTTAGACCTGGTTTAGACCTGGTTTTAGACCTGGTTTTAGTCCTGGTTTTAGACCTGGTTTTAGACCTGGTTTAGATCTATCTTAGACCTGGTTTAATCCTGGTTTTAGACCTGGTTTTAGACCTGGTTTTAGACCTGGTTTAGATCTGGTTTTAGACCTGGTTTAGATCTATCTTAGACCTGGTTTAGTCCTGGTTTAGTTCTGGTTTAGACCTGTTTTAGATCTGGTTTAGATCTAGTTTAGTCCTGGGTTAGTCCTGGTTTAGACCTGGTTTTAGTCCTTTTTTAGTCCTGTTTAAGTCCGGGTTTAGTCCTGGTTTAGATCTAGTTTAGACCTGGTTTTAGTCCTGTTTAAGTCCGGGTTTAGTCCTGGTTGGGGGGGGGGGGGCAGGTAAATCCCGCCCTGTAATCCATTTATTTCAACAAAGTAACTGTAATCCAATTACCACTCACTGAAACAGTAACTGTAACTGAATACTCTAGTACATGTAATCTGTTACACTGGTTAAAGGCTCAATTAGGACGTTTAACAGGACAACGTTCAGACCAAATACACAACATGACTCAAACATACTTGAAGTGAATGAAACTAAATACAAATCCTGCGATGTTTTTGAAGAAGAAACCACATTATAAAGACCTGTTTTAGACCTGTTTTAGACCTGTTTTAGACCTGGTTTAGACCTGGTTTAGACCTGGTTTAGACCTGTTTTAGATCTGGTTTAGATCTAGTTTAGTCCTGGGTTAGACCTGGTTTTAGACCTGGTTTAGTCCTGGTTTAGTCCTGGTTTAAACCTGGTTTAGACCTGGTTTAGACCTGGTTTAGATCTATCTTAGACCTGGTTTAGACCTGGTTTAGATCTATCTTAGACCTGGTTTAGTCCTGGTTTAGACCTGGTTTTAAACCTGGTTTTAGACCTGGTTTTAGACCTGTTTTAGACCTGTTTTAGACCTGGTTTAGATCTATCTTAGACCTGGTTTAGTTCTGGTTTAGACCTGGTTTAGACCTGGTTTAGACCTGGTTTTAGACCTGGTTTTAGACCTGGTTTAGACCTGGTTTAGATCTATCTTAGACCTGGTTTAGTCCTGGTTTAGACCTGGTTTAGACCTGGTTTAGACCTGGTTTAGACCTGGTTTAATCCTGGTTTAGACCTGGTTTAGACCTGGTTTAGACCTGTTTTAGACCTGGTTTTAGACCTGGTTTAGATCTATCTTAGACCTGGTTTAGTCCTGGTTTAGTTCTGGTTTAGACCTGTTTTAGATCTGGTTTAGATCTAGTTTAGTCCTGGGTTAGTCCTGGTTTAGACCTGGTTTTAGACCTGGTTTAGACCTGGTTTAGACCTGGTTTAGTCCTGGTTTAGTCCTGGTTTAGTTCTGGTTTAGTTCTGGTTTAGACCTGTTTTAGATCTGGTTTAGATCTAGTTTAGTCCTGGGTTAGTCCTTTTTTAGTCCTGTTTTAGTCCTGTTTAAGTCCGGGCTTAGTCCTGGTTGGGGGGGGCAGGTAAATCCCGCCGTGTAATCCATTTATTTCAACAAAGTAACTGTAATCCAATTACCACTCACTGAAACAGTAACTGTAACTGAATACAGTTACTCATAATTTGTACTCTGATTATGTAACTCCAGTACATGTAATCTGTTACTCCCCAACACTGGTTAAAGGCTCAATTAGGTCGACAGCTTAACATGACTCAAACATACTTGAAGTGAATGAAACTAAATACAAATCCTGGGATGTTTTTGAAGAAGAAACCACATTATAAAGACCTGTTTTAGTCCTGGTTTTAGACCTGTTTTAGACCTGGTTTTAGACCTGGTTTAGATCTATCTTAGACCTGGTTTAGTTCTGGTTTAGACCTGTTTTAGATGTGGTTTAGATCGAGTTTAGTCCTGGGTTAGTCCTGGTTTAGACCTGGTTTAGACCTGGTTTAGATCTATCTTAGACCTGGTTTAGACCTGGTTTAGATCTATCTTAGACCTGGTTTAGTCCTGGTTTAGACCTGGTTTTAAACCTGGTTTTAGACCTGGTTTTAGACCTGTTTTAGACCTGTTTTAGACCTGGTTTAGATCTATCTTAGACCTGGTTTAGTTCTGGTTTAGACCTGTTTTAGATGTGGTTTAGATCGAGTTTAGTCCTGGGTTAGTCCTGGTTTAGACCTGGTTTAGACCTGGTTTAGACCTGGTTTAGATCTATCTTAGACCTGGTTTAGTCCTGGTTTAAACCTGGTTTAGACCTGGTTTAGACCTGGTTTAGACCTGGTTTAGATCTGGTTTAGATCTAGTTTAGACCTGGTTTTAGTCCTTGTTTTAGACCTGTTTTAGACCTGGTTTTAGACCTGGTTTAGATCTATCTTAGACCTGGTTTAGTCCTGGTTTAGTTTTGGTTTAGACCTGTTTTAGATCTGGTTTAGATCTAGTTTAGTCCTGGTTTTAGTCCTTTTTTAGTCCTGTTTTAGTCCTGTTTAAGTCCGGGCTTAGTCCTGGTTGGGGGGGGACAGGTAAATCCCACCGTGTAATCCATTTATTTCAACAAAGTAACTGTAATCCAATTACCGCTCACTGAAACAGTAACTGTAACTGAATACTCCAGTACATGTAATCTGTTACTCCCCGACACTGGTTAAAGGCTCAATTAGGTCGACAGCTTAACATGACTCAAACATACCTGAAGTGAATGAAACTAAATACAAATCCTGGGATGTTTTTGAAGAAGAAACCACATTATAAACACACACAACATGTACGTGGTTCGTCGTCGTCGTCCGTCACTCACCGGTCTCCCTTTGGTTTGCGCTTGTGCACGGGCATCTTTCCTTTGGGCCTCCTCTCGCTGCCCGAGCACGGCCCTCCTCCGGGGCCCGTCACCCGCAGAGACTCCAGACCTTTGGAGGACTTCTTGTAGGAGAACTCCAGAGGCTCGCCCTCCTTCAGACTGCGGAAGCCCTCCATCACCAGCTTACTCTGCGGAGGCACAAGAGGAGCAGAGTGGGTCAGCGCACACACACTAGAATCATGTGAAAGTGTGTGTGTGTGTGTGTGTGTGTGTGTGTGTGTGTGTGTGTGTGTGCGCTCGGGCCACAGACGGAGCAACGGTCTCAAAGAAATAACTGAGTACTGTTTGTTCAAACGAGCACCGGGATTAGAATTTGAGGTTTATGTTTTCGTCGAAGGATTCACGTCCAGAAAGTCGCGTGAAGTCGCACTTTTTTTCACGGTTTGGGCGTTTCCTGCGACTTATGATCCACTGTGAATAAAAACTGAATTGGTGAGAGGCTCTGGTCTGGTTCAGTCCTGGTTTAGACCTGGTTTAGTCCTGGTTCAGTCCTGGTTTAGACCTGGTTCAGTCCTGGTTTAGTCCTGGTCCAGTCCTGTTTTAGTCCTATTTTAGGCCTGGTTTAGACCTGGTTCAGTCCTATTTTAATCCTGGTTCAGTCCTGTTTTAGACCTGTTTTAATCCTGGTGCAGTCCTGGTTTAGTCCTGGTTTAGTCCTGTTTTAGACCTGGTTTAGTCCTGGGTCAGTCCTGTTTTAGACCTGTTTTAGTCCTGGTTCAGTCCTGGTTTAGTCCTGGTGCAGGCCTGGTTCAGTCCTGGTTTAGTCCTGGTTTAGACCTGGTTCAGTCCTGGTTTGGACCCGGTTTAGACCTGGTTAAGTCCTGTTTTAGTCCTGGTTCAGTCCTGGTTCAGTCCTGCCTTAGACCTGTCTTAGTCCTGGTTTAGTCCTGGTTTAGTCCTTTTTCAGTCCTGGTTCAGTCCTGTTTTTAGTCCTGGTTCAGTCCTGGTTTAGACCTGGTTTTAGACCTGTTTCAGTCCTGGTTTAGTCCTCTTTTAGTCCTGGTTTAGTCCTGGGTCAGTCCTGGTTTAGTCCTGGTTTAGACCCAGTTTAGACCTGGTTCAGTCCTGGTTTAGTCCTGTTTTAGTCCTGGTTTAGTCCTGGTTTGGACCCGGTTTAGACCTGGTTCAGTCCTGGTTTAGTCCTGGTTTGGACCCAGTTTAGACCTGGTTAAGTCCTGTTTAGTCCTGGTTCAGTCCTGTTTTAGTCCTGGTTCAGTCCTGGTTCAGTCCTGCCTTAGACCTGTCTTAGTCCTGGTTTAGTCCTGGTTTAGTCCTCTTTTAGTCCTGGTTTAGTCCTGGGTCAGTCCTGGTTTAGTCCTGGTTTAGACCCAGTTTAGACCTGGTTCAGTCCTGGTTTAGTCCTGTTTTAGTCCTGGTTTAGTCCTGGTTTGGACCCGGTTTAGTCCTGGTTCAGTCCTGTTTAAGTCCTGGTTTAGTCCTGGTTTGGTCCTGGTTTGGACCCGGTTTAGACCTGGTTCAGTCCTGTTTTAGACCTGGTTCAGTTCAGTCCTGTTTTAGTCCTGGTTTAGTCCTGGTTCAGTCCTGGTTTAGTCCTGGTTCAGTCCTGTTTTAGTCCTGGTTTAGTCCTGGTTCAGTCCTGGTTTAGTCCTGGTTCAGTCCTGTTTTAGTCCTAGTTCAGTCCTGTTTTAGTCCTGGTTCAGTCCTGTTTTAGTCCTAGTTCAGTCCTGGTTCAGTCCTGGTTTAGTCCTGTTTTAGTCCTGGTTTAGTCCTGGTTCAGTCCTGTTTTAGTCCTGTTTTAGTCCTGGTTTTAGTCCTGGTTTAGTCCTAGTTCAGTCCGGCATCACAGTTCAAGTCACATAAACGGGAAACGTTCTTTATCTACTTTTTTTTCCATTTTTCATTTAAACACAAAACCAAAAACTCTAATCATTATTCATTTTCTTATTTTCAGTTTTATTTTGAAAAACAAACAAACGACACACGGATTGAAGAATAAATAACTCTGGACCACTTCAAACCGTTTATGTTGGATTATTTGTTTTTCTCCACATTTTTAAGTCGGTAAAATCAGGTAGAATCGAGTTCACAGTTGATCTGCTCGAGTTGTCGACGCACAAAGTTTGAAACACAGACTTTTCTCGCGTCTTTCCGATGGAAGAAGCTCCTCAGACAGACAAGGTCGTCTGCGTGTGTGGAGTTTATAGAAGCGCGGAGCACAAAACACACAAAACACACAAAACACACAAAACACACACAAAACACACAAAAACACACAAAACACACAAAAAACACAAAAACACGACATCCGAGTTATTGTTCGCAGATCAGATCGACCTAATGTGAACGACACCGAGCCTGAACATGAAATAAGGGAAAAAAACAAAACAAAACAGGTTCGGGACCAGACAAGAACCAGACCGGGACTGAAAACGGTTTAGTCCAGGTTTAGACCTGGTTTAGACCTGGTATAGTCCTGGTTTAGTCCAGGTTTAGTCCAGGTTTAGTCCTGCTTTAGTCATATCATGGTTCAGGCCTGGTTTAGACCTAGTTTAGTCCTGGTTCAGTCCTGGTTTAGACCTGACAGGTGTCTCTCAGGTCTAAACCAGGACTAAACCAGGTCTAAACCAGGTCTAAAACCAGTTCTAAACCAGGTCTAAACCAGGACTAAACCAGGTCTAAACCAGGTCTAAACCAGGACTAAACCAGGACTGAACCAGGACTAAACCAGGTCTAAACCAGGACTAAACCAGGTCTAAACCAGGTCTAAACCAGGACTAAACCAGGACTGAACCAGGACTGAACCAGGACTAAACCAGATCTAAACCAGGACTAAACCAGGACTAAACCAGGTCTAAACCAGGTTTAAACCAGGACTAAACCAGGACTGAACCAGGACTAAACCAGATCTAAACCAGGACTAAACCAGGACTAAACCAGGTTTAAACCAGGACTGAACCAGATCTAAACCAGGACTAAACCAGGACTAAACCAGGTCTAAACCAGGACTAAAACCAGGTCTAAACCAGGACTAAACCAGGACTGAACCAGGACTAAACCAGATCTAAACCAGGACTAAACCAGGACTAAACCAGACTAAACCAGGACTAAACCAGGTAAACCACCTAGCTAAACCCAAACCAGGTCTAAACTAGGACTAAAACAGAACTAAACCAGGATTAAACCAGAACTAAAACCAGGTCTAAATCAGGTGTAAACCAGGCCTAAACTAGGACTAAAACAGATCTAAACTAGGACTAAACCAGGACTAAACTAGGACTAAACCAGGACTAAACCAGGCCTAAACAAGGTCTAAATCAGGACTAAACCAGGACTAAACCAGTCTAAACCAAAACCAGTCTAAACCAGGTCTATACCAGGACTAAACCAGAACTAAACAAGGTCTAAACCAGGCTAAACAAGACATTGTGGAATTTCACAGATTTATTTTTGAAGTACTTTTTGAGGAGTTATTTTTCTTTTAAACATATCGATATATATATATATTTTTTACTCCGTACGGCCCAGGCTTCAGTCGTACATCCATAAGTCACAAACACACACCAGGACTAAACCAGGACTAAACCAGGACTAAACCAGGACTAAACCAGGTCTAAATCAGGACTGAACCAGGTGTGTAAACAAGGTCTAAACTAGGACTAAAATAGATCTAAACCAGAACTAAACCAAGTCTAAACCAGGATTAAACCAGAACTAAACCAGGCCTAAACCAGGTCTAAACCAGGCCTAAACTAGGTCCAAACCAGGTCTAAATCAGGACTAAAACAGAACTAAACCAGGATTAAACCAGGACTAAACCAGGACTGAACCAGGACTGAACCAGGTCAAAATCAGGTGTAAACAAGGTCTAAACTAGGACTAAAATAGATCTAAACCAGAACTAAACCAAGTCTAAACCAGGATTAAACCAGAACTAAACCAGGCCTAAACCAGGTCTAAACTAGGCCTAAACCAGGACTGAACCAGGACTAAACCAGGACTAAACCAGGACTGAACCAGGACTAAACCAGGACTGAACCAGGTCTAAACCAGGACAAAACCAGGTCTAAACCAGGACTAAAACAGAACTAAACCAGGATTAAACCAGGATTAAACCAGGACTAAACCAGGCCTAAACTAGACTAAACCAGGCCTAAACCAGGACTAAACCAGAACTGAACCAGGTCTAAATCAGGTGTAAACCAGGCCTAAACCAGGTCTAAACTAGGACTAAAACAGATCTAAACTAGGACTAAACCAGGACTAAACTAGGACTAAACCAGGACTAAACCAGAACTAAACCAGGCCTAAACAAGGTCTAAATCAGGACTAAACCAGGACTAAACCAGGTCTAAACTAGGACTAAAACAGATCTAACCTAGGACTAAACCAAGTCTAAACTAGGCCTAAACCAGAACTAAACCAAGTCTAAACCAGGTCTATACCAGGACTGAACCAGGACTAAACCAGGTCTAAACCAGGCCAAGACATTGTGGAATTTGTCAGATTTATTTTTGAAGTACTTTTTGAGGAGTTATTTTTCTTTTAAACATATCGATATATATATTTTTTTACTCCGTACGGCCCAGGCTTCAGTCGTACATCCATAAGTCACAAACACACACACTCGCGGGGGGGGGGGGGGGACGGGGGGGGGGACGGCGGTTGTGCTGCGTTGTGGTTGGAGCAGCACCTGCCCACATTAGCGTTGGTGTTATCGGCGGCGCAGCACACGCAGGTTTATCTACTGCAGGCACACTTCCTACGAGCGGCGAGGGGGCGTGTCATGTGACCCCCTCCACCGTCCGCTTATCTACACATCAGCAAAAACTCATACGTCCGTGTGATTTATGAAGCGCCGGGCGAAGTCGCAGCAGTCACACGGACGACGATCGAGAGGCGGGGAGGGAAATAATACACCAAAAAAAAAAAAGAAATATTTAACTCAGAGAACAACGATTTATTCTGTTTTCTTCATTATTTGTCTCCAAAATCTAAATGGAAAAAACAAAAACAAAAAAAACAGATAATGATTCGGTTTTTCAGTTTTCGAATTTGTGTTTGTGTCAGAACTGAACCAGGACTAAACCAGGACTAAACCAGGACCAGGTGAACCAGGACTGAACCAGGACTAACCAGTCTGAACCAGGACTGAACCAGGACTAAACCAGGACTAAAGCTACAGAAACCAGGACTGAACCAGGACTGAACCAGGACTGAACCAGGTAAACCAGGACTGAAACCAGGACTGAACCAGGACTGAACCAGGACTGAAACCAGGACTGAACCAGGACTGAACCAGGACTTAAACCAGACTAAACCAGGACTAAACCAGGACTGAAACCAGGGACTAAACCAGGACTAAAACTGAACCAGGACTGAACCAGGACTGAACCAGGACTGGACTAAACCAGGACTAAACCAGGACTAAACCAGGTCAGGTCTAAACCAGGACTCAAACCAGGTCTAAACCAGGTCTAACCCAGGTATAAACCAGGACTAAAAACCAGGTCTAAACCAGGACCCCAAGCCAGGACTAAACCAGGTCTCAACCAGGACTGAACCAGGACTGAACCCAGGACTAAAACCAGGACTAACCAGACTAAACCCAGGACTAACCAGGACTAAACCAGGACTGAACCAGGTCTCCAGGTAAACCAGGTCTAAACCAGGACTAAACCAGGACTAAACCAGGACTAAAACCAGGACTAAACCAGGACTAAACCAGGACTAAACCAGGACTAATAAAACCAGGACTAAACCAGGACTAAACATAAAGAAGGAGGAAAATAATAAAAGGACGACAGCAGAAATAAGTTTTAAGGAGGATGTAAAAAGGTTTGTCACTGTCCTGTGTGAGAAACGTGTATAAAGTTTGTGCTGAGGGGTTTTACAGACTTAAAACAGATAGAATCATTGTAAAAAATAACGTCGACTACTTCACAAATTTAACCCCCGCGATAAACGAGGGACGACTGAACAACAAAAACAACAAAAAGCTCCACACAATAAACACTGAGCCCAAAACCTATTGTTTGAGCTTTCAGATATTAACGATAACTCAAAATAGTAATTATTGTAAAAGAAAGTTGTTTTTTTATTTGTTTTGTTTTGTCATTTTGTACATATTTCACATTTCCAGTCCCACATACAGTACTTCACTTCCAAATACTACTTCAGCCGTAAGAATCCAAACCCACAAACACACGGTTCACGCTGGAGTATTCTTTGTCCTTTTTATCTCCGCGTGCCCACACAGAGACACGCCCGCCGTACACATGTGATACTATAAATACATGAGACGAGGTACAGGACGTGAGGCGCTGGAGCTGGAGGTGAGTTATTCCCACACACTGACTGCAGACCAGCGGCGAGCACCACTGCAGAGGCACGAAAGAAGTACAAACCCCGACACATCTGACGCTCAAAACCGCACAAAACCAACAATCAGGCACCGGAGTGTTTCTAAAACCGCTGGAAGAAGAACGCAGTTTTGTTATTTAAAGGTTGTATAGAGGATTTTTTTAAGGGAAGAAGATAAATACAGCGACAGTCCTCGTGCGCGTTCAGAATTACTGTTGAAGTTTCCCGTCTAGAAGTAATTCAGCGACCGACGCGTCAGTTTTTAGACCCTTCGTCTGCTTCGGTCGCGCCATCGCTGGACGAGATCTCCAAGAATCACCTCGGTTCGGCTTCGCTCCTTTTCCCCTTCTCTTCTTCTTTCAGCGACCTCAAAAACGGACTTTCTTTCGCGGCGAACCGGTCGTGGATTCTCGTCCGCCGTCGGACAAACTTTGCGCGAAATGCGAGGAAGCGACAGTTCGAAAAAGCCTCGAAGAACCGCCGCGTAAACCACGTAATCCCCGCGCTCCGACGAGTCAGTTACACTAGGGAGTTTGATTGACGACCTAACAGCCAATAGAAAATGAGGGAGCCTCGTTTTCTATTGGCTGATGTTTATCTGGCCTCAACACGTCCACAGTTTACAGATTTGTTCTTTTTGTTTTTTGGTCATCATAATTACAAAGCTGCTGCGTCTCTGTAACGGTGTTTTAATCTTTGACTGACAGTTTGAAACAAAAAAAGATCCTCCATACAACCTTTAAGTAAAAGTACAGATACAGACGAGTAAAAGTATCACGGGAAAAAAACTACGGAGGTAAAACGATTAAAAATGTAAGTTAAAAAGTAAAAGTGTTTAGCGCAGTTTTTGAGATCTAATAAAAATCCGTGTGTCATTCGTTCGTTTGTTTTTCAAAATAAAACCAACAAAAAAACCAAAAAAAACTACAATTTTTTTCATTATTTGTCTCCAAAAACAAAATGAAAAAGGAAATAATGATTTGTTTTTTTCAGTTTTTGATTTTTGTGTTTAAATGAAAAATGGAAAAAACGGATAACGGACTGAACCAGGACTAAACCAGGACTAAACCAGGACTGTACCAGGACTAAACCAGGACTGTACCAGGATTAAAACAGGACTAAAGCAAGACTAAATTTACCGTTTTCAGCCCCCGGTCTGGTCCTGATCTCAATCATGGTCTCAATCATGGTCTGGTCTTGGTTTGGTCCTGGTCTCAGTCCCGGTCCTGGTCCCGGTCTCAGTCCCGGTCTCAGTCCCGGTCTTAGTCCAGTTCTCCAGTCTCTGGTCCGGTCTCAGGTCCGGTCCAGGTCTCAGTCGGGTCCCTGGTCCGCGGTCCAGTCCAGTCCTCTGGTCTGGTCCTGGTCTGGTCCTGGTCTCAGTTCAGTCCGGTCTTCAGTCCCCTGGTCCCGGTCTCAGTCCCTCAGTCCCAGTCTCTGGTCTGGTCTTCTAGTCCCGGTCTTAGTCCTCCTCAGTCTCAGTGGTCTGGTCTGGTCTGGTCCTGGTCTCAGTCCCGTCTTAGTCCAGGTCTGGTCCTGTCTCTGGTCCTGGTCTCAGTCCCGGTCTCAGTCCCAGTCTCAATCATGGTCTGGTCCTGGTCTGGTCTGGTCTTAGTCCCAGTGCTCAATCATGGTCTGTCCTGGTCCAGTCCCGGTCTTAGTCCAGTCTCAATCATGGTCTGGTCCTGTCTGGTCCTGGTCTCAGTCCGGTCTCCAGGTTCCCAGTCTGCTTGGTCCTGATTCTGGGCTTGGTCTCAATCAGGGTCTGGTCCTGGTCTGGTTCCGTTCTGGTCCCGGACCTGGTTCAGTTCTGGTTCAGTCCGGCATCACAGTTTAAGTCTCATGAAATCGCGAAACGTTTTATTTTTTTTTTTTTTTACATTTTGGTTTTGGAGACAAATAATGAAGAAACCTGTTGTTTTTCCATTTTCTTATTTTTGGTTTTATATTGAAAAACGAAACAATAAAAACTTCTAATAAAATTCACCCAAAAAGTGCCACTTATATATTTTTTTTTATTTTTCTTTACGCATTTTTTGGCTGGTGCGACTTTTAGTCCAAAAAATACAGTACATAATGTTGTTGCTTCAATAAAAGTACAGATACCAGAGCAAAGAAATACTCTACATTTGTGTTTGACTGTAAATTAACTGTGCTGTAATGAAGTGTGGAGCAGAGTTTTTCAGATCAGAGAACGTTTTAACCCCACTGTTTATTTCACTCCACAGAGAGTTAAAACGCCGCACCAGAGACGACAACAACAACAACAACAACAACACTACGGTTTTATTCACACGCAGAAAAACACAAGACAAGGCTCCTCAAGCTCTCACTCTCTTTTCTCTCTCCATCATTCCTTTCTCCTCTCTTAGTCTCTCCATCACTCCTTTCTCCTCTTTAAGTCTCTCCATCACTCCTTTCTCCTCTCTAGTCTCTCCATCACTCCTTTCTCCTCTCTTAGTCTCTCCATCACTCCTTTCTCTCCTCTCTTAGTCTCTCCATCACTCCTTTCTCCTCTTTAGTCTCTCCATCACTCCTTTCTTAGTCTCTCATCACTCAGTCTCTCCATCACTCCTTTCTCCTCTCTTAGTCTCTCCATCCCTCTTTTCTCTCCTCCTTTTCTCTCCATCATCACTCCTTTCTCCTCTTAGTCTCTCCATCACCTCTTCTTAGTCTCTCCATCACTCCTTTCTCTCTCTTAGTCTCTCCATCACTCCTTTCTTTGTCTCTCCATCACTCCTTTCTTCCTCTCTTTGTCTCTCCATCACTCCTTTCTCCTCTCTTAGTCTCTCCATCACTCCTTTCTCCTCTCTTAGTCTCTCCATCACTCCTTTCTCCTCTGTCTCTCCATCACTCCTTTCTCTCTCTTTGTCTCTCCATCACTCCTTTCTTAGTCTCTCCATCACTCCTTTCTCCTCTCTTAGTCTCTCCATCACATCACTCCTTTCTTACTCTCTCCATCCTCCTTTCTCCTCTGTCTCTCCATCACTCCTTTCTTAGTCTCTCCATCACTCCTTCTCTCTCTCTCTTGTCTCTCCATCACTCCTTTCTCCTCTCTTTGTCTCTCCATCACTCCTTTCTCCTCTCTTGTCTCTCCATCACTCCTTTCTTTGTCTCTCCATCACTCCTTTCTCCTCTCTTAGTCTCTCCATCACTCCTTTCTCCTCTCTCTCTTTCTCTCTCTCATCCTCCTTTCTCCTCTTCTCTCCATCACTCCTTCTTCATCTCTCTCTCTCCATCATCCTTTCTCTCTCCTCCATCACTCCTTCTCTTTTGTCTCTCCATCACTCCTTTCGTCTCTCCATCACTCTTTCTTATTCTCTCTCATCACTCCCTCTCTTCTCTTTCTCTTCTCTCTTAGTCTCTCCATCACTCCTTTCTCTCTCTTAGTCTCTCCATCACTCCTTTCTCCTCTCTTAGTCTCTCCATCATCTCCTTTCTCTCTCTCTCCATGTCTCTCCATCCACTCCTTTCTCTTATTCTCAGTCTCTTCTTTCTACTCTTCTCTCGTCTCTATCCGTCACTCGTCTCATCTCTTCTTTCTCCCTCTTCCTCTCTCTTCTCCTCTCTTTTTTCTCGTCTTAGTCTCTTCTTCTCTCGTTCATTCCTTTCTCCTCCTCTTTTTATCACTCCATTCTGCGTTCACACTCCCTCCCTCGCCGTCATTGATTTCTACCTTTTCTCTCCTCCTCTCCTCTCTTATTCTCTCTCTCCTCCTCTTATTCTTTCCATCAGTCCCCTCTCTCCTTTCTTAGTCTATCTCTTTATCCTCCTCGCTTCTCTTCTCTTTCCCTTCTTTCTCCTGTCACTCCTTTCTCAATCTCTTTTCTCTCTATCACTCCTTTGTCCTTTCTCGTTCTTTCTCTCCTCTATCTGCTCTCTCTATCACTCCTTCTGCTCTCTTAGTCTATCACTCCTTATCGATCTCTTTTCTTTATCTATCACTCCTTTCTCCTCTGTTATTCCTTTCTCCATCTCTCTTTTCTCTCTATCACTCCTTTCTCTCGTCTTATTCTCTCTGTCACTCCTTTCTACTCTTTCTCTCCGTCTTATCCGCTCACCGTCACTCCTTTCTCCCTTTCCTCCTCTCTCTCCTTTCTTAGTCTCTATCTCTCTTTTCTCGTCTTAGTCTCTTCTTCTCTCGTTCATTCCTTTCTCCTTCTCCTCTTTTTATCACTCCATTCCGCGTTCGCACTCCCTCCCTCGCCGTCATTGACTTCTACCTTTTCTCTCTCCTCTCTTATTCTCTCTCTCCTTTTCTTCTTCTCTTCTCTTTCCTCCTTCTCTTCCTTTCTCTCTCTTTCTCTCTTCTATCTCCTTTATCTCCTTTCTTCTCTTTCTCCCTCTTCTTTCTGTCCTCCTTCTTTTTCTTATCTCTCTCTCTTTTTTCTCCCTTATTCTCTCTCACTCCTTTCTCAATCTCTTTCTTGATCTCTCTTTCTTCTCTTCGCTCTCTCTATCTCCTCTCTCTCTCTCTCTTTCTCTCTCTCCGTCTTATCTTTCCTCCTCCTTTCTCCCTCTTTCTCTCTCCTTTCTTAGTCTCTCTCTCTTTTTTCTCGTCTTAGTCTCTTCTTCTCTCGTTCATTCCT
>NW_026571036.1:4723776-4726276 GCF_026225935.1 Boleophthalmus pectinirostris
AGGACTAAACCAGGACTAAATGAGACTAGAGAAAGTAAAAAACAGGACTAAGCCAAGAACAGGACTGGACCAGAACTAAACCAAAAAAAAAAAAAAAAAAAAAACAGGACTAAATTGGGACTAAAAAAAAAAAAAAAAAAAACAACACAGTGGAGCACTGAACTCTGAACTAGGACTAACCTAGGACTATCTCAGTACTGCACTAACCCAGGTCCACTAAACCAGGACTAAACTAGGACTAAATGAGACTGGAAAAAGTAAAAAAAACAAACAAAAAAAACAAAAAAACAGGACTAAACCAGGACATAACCAGGCCAGAAGCAGGTCTAACCCAGGTCTACTAAACAAGGACTAAACAAGGACTAAACCAGAACTAAACAAGGACTAAACAAGGACTAAACAAGGACTAAACAAGGACTAAACAAGGACAGGACTAATAATAAAATAAACAAGGACTAATGATAAACATTAAACAGGACTAGCTAAACAAGTTAAACTAAACTGTTAAACCAGCATTTGTTAAGGTTGATCAAATTCCAGAGAAACAATAATGCATTATTAGTAAATCATTCTCTCATGGCTTAATAATCATTAATAAATGCTCAAATTTGTACTTAAATATACATTTACAAATGCACACACAAAATGGTTAGTTCATGAGTAATTAAGAAATACTTATGAGTAACTATTTACAGCACAGGTGAATTAAGTGCAAGTTAAGTGCTAATTCAGGTAGTAATTAAGTAGTTACTAAGCGTAAATCATGATTAATTAAGTCTTTGTTCATGCTTTAAATAAGGTGTAGTTATTATAAAGTGTTACCGAATTTAGTTTTAGTCTTAGTCCTTTGACAGCAATAATATTTGGCTTTATCTGGCATAAATATGACTTTATCACTTTCAGTAATGACTCTTTGACTTTAAATATCTGACGAGACCCTGTACAAACCGGTAACAGTGCAGGGACAGAAAATGGCATTTATTTCTTTCAAACACAGTTAACTTCTTACACAAGAGATCCAAGAGTGTTATGCAACGCTGATTTATCCTTCAAATCACGACCGAACAGCTTTGTGTGAATAAAAGTTCAAACATTAAGAGACGTTCTAGGACAAAATCAGTCTGGAAATCGTCTCATTACGTCCGATTAAAAGGATCACGGCCGAACTGATCCAGCTCAGTTTTTCAATAAGAACGACAAAATGAACAAATGATTAGTCATAGTTTGGATTTATTCTTCTCTCTACAGCTCAGATTTTACATTCTGCCGTCTCTGTGTGTGGGACAAACTGTGCAAGTACAAGTATTCACAAAATTATACAGTGGTCCCTCGTTTATCGTGGGGGTTACGTTCTAAAAATAACTTGCGAATTAGTCAACTTTATATTTTACAATTATTATATCTGTTTTAAATCTGTAAAACCCCTCAGCGCAAACTTTATACACTTTTCTCACACAGGACAGTTACAATCCTTTTTACATCCTTCTTAAAACTTATCGCTGCTGTCGTCCTTTTGTTATTTTCCTTCTTCTTTATGTAACGGACAAAGATTAATTTATTCCGTAATGGAGCAGAGTCCTGCACGGGTTCATTTTTGGAGACTCGCACCCGCCCGTCAACCCGAGATTATATCAAACTTTTGCGCTGCGTACGCCACGGACTGAACCAAGACTAAACCAGGACTAAAACAGAAGTAAAGCAGGACTAAAAAAGGACTAAACCAGGACCAAACCAGCACTGAAACAGGACTCACTGTCGGGACAGGCTCGGAAGTGACCACAGGAGAATGGACCCGTGCAGAGCTCCACACCTCATGGACATACGCGTGGCAGTTGCCCGATCGCGCTTTGCGGACACCCTGCTCGGGGTTCTCTCTCTTAAGTCCAAGATTATTCTTGGTTTAGACCTGGTTTAGTCCTGACCCACACGTGTGTAATTACTACACGCCCGTAATACGCAATACGCGTTACATGCAAAATTGCACAAAAAATAAAATTGCAAAAGGTGAACCGTGATATAGCGAGATACGATTGTACTGTCATAGTACAGAGAGAGACAGAGCTGTAACGGTGGTTTGTATTTATTAATTACAGTCGTCCCTCACTGGGTTCGGTCAAGTGGTAACGGAGGGAAACAGGCAGATTTTTGACATTCAAATGTCTCTTATTCAGAAACTAGAGGGACTATTGAAATAAGTAAAGTATCAGAATGTAGGAAAGAGTTACACTCCAACAGGGTCAAGTTAAACCTGTGAGATTCTTTCAAGTTGTTGACAAAAAATTTAAAAAACTCATGTCGGTAACGGAGGGAATGAAATATGCAGCACTTTTTGGGCAATAAATCCAAACAGTGATAACTCTTGGTTCTCACTTACATATCCTTAACAAACTGGTTTGAATATTTGCTTCATATAGTTTTCTACCATATGGTACAAGATTAGGTTGAAAAACCTCTTACTTTTTGACTCATGAGATTTTTTATTAAGAAAGGTCATGGTAAC
>NW_026571036.1:4731276-4736276 GCF_026225935.1 Boleophthalmus pectinirostris
AGGAGAGAGAGAGAGAATGAGAGAGAGGGAGAGCGGGAGACAGAGAGAAGTGAAGAAAGAGAGAGAGACAGAAGAAGAGAGAGGGAGAGAAGGAGACAGAGAGGAGTAGAGAAAGAGAGAGAGACAGAGAGAAGAAGAGAGAGGAAGAGAAGGAGAGGGAGAGAGAGAGAGGGAGAGACACTGAGAGGAGATAGAGAGAAGTAGAGAAAGAGAGACAGTGAGAAGAGAGAGGGAGAGAAGGAGAGGGAGAAAGAGAGAGGGCAGGGAGGAGAAGGAAAGAGAGGAGAGGGGAGAGACAGAGAGAATGAGAGAGAGGGAGAGCAGGAGACAGAGAGAAGTGAAGAAAGAGAGAGACAGAAGAAGAGAGAGGAAGAGAAGGAGAGAGAGCCAGAGGAGAGGGAGAGAGACAGAGAGCGGGAGACAGAGAGGAGTAGAGAAAGAGAGAGAGACAGAGAGAGGGAGAGAGAGAGGAGTAGAGAAAGAGAGAGAGACAGAGAGAGGGAGAGAGAGGAGAAGGAGTGAGAGAGACAGCGAGAGAAGGAGAGAGAGAGGGAGAGACACTGAGAGGAGACAGAGAGAAGTAGGGAGAGAAGGAGAGGGAGAAAGAGAGAGGGCAGGGAGGAGAAGGAAAGAGAGGAGAGGGAGAGAGACAGAGAGAATGAGAGAGAGGGAGAGCGGGAGACAGAGAGAAGTGAAGAAAGAGAGAGTCAGAGGAGAGGGAGAGAGACAGAGAGCGGGAGACAGAGAGGAGTAAAGAAAGAGAGAGAGACAGAGAGAAGAAGAGAGAGGGAGAGAGACAGCGAGAGAAGGAGAGAGAGGGAGAGACACTGAGAGGAGACAGAGAGAAGGAGAGAAAGAGAGAGAGACAGAGAGAAGAAGAGAAAGAGAGAGAGACAGAGAGAAGAAGAGAGAGGGAGAGAAGGAGAGGGGGAGAGAGAGAGGGGAGGGAGGAGAAGGAAAGAGAGGAGAGGGAGAGAGAGAGAATGAGAGAGAGGGAGAGCGGGAGACAGAGAGGAGTAGAGAAAGAGAGAGACAGAAGAAGAGAGAGGGAGAGAAGGAGAGGGAGAAAGAGAGGAGAGGGAGAGAGACAGAGAGAATGAGAGAGAGGGAGAGCGGGAGACAGAGAGAAGTGAAGAAAGAGAGAGACAGAAGAAGAGAGAGGGAGAGAAGGAGAGAGAGAGGGAGAGTGAGAGAGACGAAGAAGGAGAGGGACGAGGGGTGGCAGATAGAGAGAGAAAGAGAGAAGAGGAGAGAGGGAGATAGAGGGAGAAGTAGAGAGAGAGAGACAGAGCAGGAGACAGAAAGAAGAGAATGAGAGAGAAAGAGAAGGAGAGAGAGAGACACGGCAAGAGAAGGGGAGGGAGGGAGAAGGGGAGAGAGAGAGAGAGAGAAGGAGAGAGAGGGAGGGAGGAGAAAGAGAGAGAGGAGAGAGAGACAGAAGGAGAGAAAGAGGGAGGAGAAAGAGACAGCGAGAGAAGGAGAGACAGCGAGAGAAGGAGAGAGAGGAGAAGAGAGAGGGAGAGAGACAGGAGACAGAGAGAAGGAGAGAAAGTGAGAGAAGGAGTGAGAGAGAAGGAGAGAGATGGGGTGGCAAGTATAGAGAGAGAGTGAAAGAGAGGAGGAGAGAGGGAGACAGAGAAGAAGATAGAGGGAGAAGGAGAGAGAGGGAGAGCAGGAGACAGAAAGAAGAGAATGAGAAAGAAAGAGAAGGAGGGAGAGAGAGAGAGAGAAACAGCAAGAGAAGGAGAAAGAGAGAGGGAGGGAGGAGAGGGAGAAGGAGTGAAAGAGACAGAGGAGAAGAGAGAGGAAGAAGGAGAGAGAGCCAGAGGAGAAGGAGTGAGACGGAGAGCGGGAGAGAGAGAGAGAAAGTAGAGATAAATAGAGAGAGAAGGAGAGAGAGGGAAAGAGAAAGAGAGGAAGAAGAGGAGAGAGAGAAGAAGGAGAGAATGAGAGAGAGGAGAAGGAGAGGGAGAGAAAGAGACAGTGAGAGGAAGAGAGAGAGACAGCGAAAGGAGAGAGAGGGAGAGAGAGAGAGGAGCGGGAGAGAGACAGCGGGAGATGGAGAGAGAGAGAAGGGGAGGGAGTGAGAAGGAGAGAGAGAGGGAGTACAAGGAGAGAGAGAGAGACAGTGAGAGGGAGAGAAACGAAGGAGAGAGAGACAACAAGAGAAGGAGAGAGAGAGAGAGAGAGAGAGAGAGACACGGCAAGAGACGGATAGAGAGACAGTGAAAGGAGAGAGGGAGAGAGAGAAAAAGAGGGAGAGAGAGAGACAGCGAGAGGAGGAGTGTGAGAAAGAGAGGGAGAGAGAGATACCGAGAGAAGGAGAAAGAGGGAGAGAGAGAGAGGACAGCGAAAGAATGAGGGAGAGAGAAGAAGAGGGAGAGAGAGAGAGACAGTGAGAGGAGAAGGAGAGAGAGAGACAAGAAGGAGAGGGAAAGACGGCGAGAGAAGGAGAGAGGAGAAGAGGAGGGAAAGAGAGCTGGAGGAGGAGAGGGAAAGAGAGAGACTGAGGAGAAGGAGCGCGAGAGACAGGAAGAGGAGGAGAGAGAAGAAGAAGGAGAGAGAGAGACAGGAAGAGGAGGAGAGAGAAGAAGAAGGAGAGAGAGAGACAGGAAGAGGAGGAGAGAGAAGAAGAAGGAGAGAGAGAGCGACAGTGAGAAAAGGAGGGATGGAGAGAGAGGAGAGAGGGCAGAAGGAGAAAGAGGAAGAGACAGGAAGAGGAGGAGAGAGAGAGACAGTGAGAAAAGGAGGGAAGGAGAGAGAGGAGAGAGGGCAGAAGGAGAAAGAGGAAGAGACAGAGAGGAGAAGGAGTGAGAGAGAAGGAGAGAGAGACAGCGAGAAAAGGAGGGAAGGAGAGGAGAGAGGGCAGAAGGAGAAAGAGGAAGAGAGAGAGGAGAAGGAGTGAGAGAAGGAGAGAGAGACAGCGAGAAAAGGAGGAAGGAGAGGAGAGAGGGCAGAAGGAGAAAGAGGAAGAGAGAGAGGAGAAGGAGTGAGAGAAGAAGGAGAGAGAGACAGCAAGAAAAGGAGGGATGGAGAGAGAGGAGAAGGAGAAAGAGGAAGAGACAGAGAGAGGAGAAGGAGTGAGAGAGAAGAAGGAGAGAGAGACAGCGAGAAAAGGAGGGATGGAGAGAGAGGAGAGAGGGCAGAAGGAGAAAGAGGAAGAGAGAGAGAGAGGAGAAGGAGTGAGAGAGAAGAAGGAGAGAGAGACAGCGAGAAAAGGAGGGAAGGAGAGAGAGGAGAGAGGGCAGAAGGAGAAAGAGGAAGAGACAGAGAGAGGAGAAGGAGTGAGAGAGAAGAAGGAGAGAGAGACAGTGAGAAAAGGAGGGATGGAGAGAGAGAGAAGGAAAGAGCATGCAGAAGAAAGAGGAGAAGGAGAGACAGTGAGAGAGAGAGAGAGAGCTGGAGGAGGAGAGGGAAAGAGAGAAAGAGAGAGACTGAGGAGAAGGAGCGCGAGAGACAGGAAGAGGAGGAGAGAGAAGAAGGAGAAGGAGAGAGAGAGACAGCGAGAAAAGGAGGGAAGGAGAGAGAGGAGAGAGGGCAGAAGGAGAAAGAGGGAGAGACAGAGAGAGGAGAAGGAGTGAGAGAGAAGAAGGAGAGAGAGACAGCGAGAAAAGGAGGGATGGAGAGAGGGCAGAAGGAGAAAGAGGAAGAGGAGAAGAGTGAGAGAGAAGAAGGAGAGAGAGACAGCGAGAAAAGGAGGGAAGGAGAGGAGAGAGAAGGAAAGAGCATGCAGAAGAAAGAGGAGAAGGACAGTCAAAGAGAGAGAGAGAGACAAGGCCAGTGAAAAGAGGGATAAAACTAGATTTAGTTCACATATCACAGACGTTATTGTGAAAACAGATTTAAAAAAAAAAAGTTTTTATTGTTTTCTTAAGCGTCGTGTCTTTTAAACAGGAGCTCGGGCCCGTTTTAACGTTACGGTTGCTAGGTAACGGTTCTGAAATGACCTCTGCGAACGTCGTAAGTGCTGCCCGCGTCCAAACAGGAACTCACATTAAAAAGTAGAACATTCTCATTCTGCAAAATCGGGCTTTCGGGTTTTTTTAAGGATGTTATTGTCGTTTTCTCTGACGTACGCAATTTCTTCTTCGATTCGGAGACCGGTCGGATATTTAGGGCTTTAAAATGTCCCAGTGTCGACACGAAGATCCACGGAAGTCGTAAATCTGTGCATCGTTCCTTCGTTCGTTTTTCAAAATAAAACCAAAAAAATAACAAAATGAAAAAGCAACAAGTTTCTTTATTATTCATCTCCAAAACCAAAATGAAAAACGGATAAAGATTTGTTTTTTTTTGAGTTTTCGATTTTGTGTTTAAATGAAGAAAAAAAAAAAAAAAAACTACAGAAAATGGATGTTTCCCGTTTGCGTGACTTAAACTGGGATGCAGGACTGAATCAGGACTAAAACAGGTCTAAACCTGGTCTAAACCTGGTCTAAACCAGGTCTAAACCATTCTCAGTCCCAGTCTGGTCCCGTTATCAGTCCCGGTCTCAGTCCCGGTCTCCGTCTCCAGTCCCGGTCCGGTCCTTGTCTCAGTCCCGGTCCCGGTCCGGTCCTTGTCTCAGTCCCAGTCCCGGTCCGGTCCTTGTCTCAGTCCCGGTCCGGTCCTTGTCTCAGTCCCGGTCCTCGTCTCAGTCCCGGTCCCGTTCTCAGTCCCAGTCCCGTCCGGTCTTGTCTCAGTCCCGGTCCGGTCCGGTCTCAGTCCCGGTCCGGTCCGGTCCTGGTCTCAATCCTGGTGCTGGTCCCGTACTTAGTCCTGGTCCCAGTCTCAGTCCCGGTCTCAGTCCCGGTCTGGTCTGGTCCTGGTCTCAGTTCTGGTCTCAGTTCTGGTCTCCGTCTCAGTCCTGGTTTGGACCCGGTCTCAGTTCTAGTCTAGTCCCGGTCTCAGTCCCGGTCTCAGTCCCGGTCTCAGTCCCGGTCTCAGTCCCGATCTGGTCCCGGTCTCAGTCCTGGTCTCAGTTCTGGTCTGGTCCGGTCCTGGTCTCAGTTCTGGTCTCC